>NC_023752.2:16551965-16851965 GCF_000499845.2 Phaseolus vulgaris
TTTTCGAATACTGACGCGACATTTCTGAACCACAGGGGTATTCTTAATGACGATTGGACATTCCCTGAAATGGGGATAATTACGCCTTTTGGGCTACCCTTGATCGCGCGGCACGTGGCCCATCGCGTGGCCCTCCTTTAGAGACCTTTGCGCTTCCCCTGAGCAATCGACCCTCTGACGCGTGGCCCGATCCTGCGACCCTTAGTTGGCGCTTCTTGAGTCGTGAAATGTAACGTTTAAGTTACTCCAAACCCCGCGCTCACCCTACTGTTACATTCATTCACCCTGCTACTTTGCCCTGTTCATCGCCTCCAAAACCTCTTCTCTCTGCAATTGCGATTCTCCCCTTCCTGCGCTCTCCTACCGCCTCACTTCAACAGCAAAGGTATGGTTTCGAGCACTCTCAACTCTTCACTGTTGTCGCATTATAGGAAACTGCCTGGGACTGTTGTTGTTCTCGTACTTCTCTAGATTTTGTTTGTATGCCTCGTTGTCCCTTTCGCTTCCCTTCGTTCTTTTGCGGGTAGGGCGCTCCTAGGGTTCTTCCATTTTCCCCTTTTCTTCTCTCCAAACCCCTTTTCTCTGAACCCTTTCTTTCTCTTTTGATCTTCAGCATTGGCGTTGATGGCAAAAACCAAGACCACCGCGCCTCCCCCGCTCCCCAAGTCTCATTATAAGGGCGAATATGACTGGGCCCCCGACGAACTTCTGGACGAATGTTCCCTCCTGAACTCCGTGAGGACGTGGAGGCCCACAGGGGGGACCCTGCCCTCTATAACTTCAATGCTTTCCACAAAAGTCATGACTCCCAAGTCCTGGTAAGCCGAGTGCGACCTGGGATACCCGTTTGCGCGGACTCACGGGATACTGGGGGATGCGCTTTCTTCTTCCTCTATCAGATGGTGCTCAAAAGGGTGGGCCTGCGTCTGCCCCTAACTCCCTTCGAAAAAGAGCTACTGACAGAGATAAACACTGCTCCCCGCCCAACTCCATCCCAACAGTTGGGCTTTCGTGAGGGGGTTCCAAATTCTCTGCGGCTATCTAGGTGTTCCCTCCTCTGTGGACGTTTTTCTTCACTTCTTCGAGGTAAAGAAACAAGGGAAAAGTCTCTGGATGAGCTTTCTGGCATCGCCGGGCGCATCATCCTGACGCTCTTCCAGAATTCGTTCAAAGGCTGGAAGGGGAAATTTTTCAAGGTACGCGCGACCAAGCGCGATCCTACCATTCTAGAGGGCTTTCCCCTGTACTGGATAGACAAACCCATAACTATGAAGCCCTTGGCTCTGGACGAACTTGCCCCGCCTGACCGGGATATATGCAAAGCCTTGGCGGGACTGGGGATAGTCTTCGATACCGCCAAGCTCATCGCGAACGAATTCAATGCCCATGGGCTTTGTACATACTTCGGTATCTGCTCTTGGCGATTTATGATGCATTAGTTGCTATGGTTATCTGCATTACCATTTTTCACTGTACAATGTTACTTGCATTTCGCATCTCTTCCTATATTGTGAATCCACATAACCGCTCTAGTGCTAATCCTTGTTGTTTGGCCTGTCTTGATGTAGGATCGGTGATGGGCACTTCCAAAAGAATAATGTTGGCGAAAGCACTGAAGGAGGCTCGTGCCGCCAAGGCGGGCGCCTCCTCCAGCCCTGCTGCCAATCCGGTTCTCCCACCGGCTCCGTCACCGCCACCTCCAGTCACCGCTGAAGCTTCTTCTAGCCCATCTCCGGCGTCTCCACCTGGCTCCAAAGTGCTTCCGACTCCCAATTCTCCTCCGCCTATCGCCGTCGTTCCCCTAGCTGCGGCCTCATCACCGGCTCCAACCCCTCTCGACAAAGGGAAAAGGGTTTTGGAGATTCTGTCAGATGATGAGGAATCAGAAGGCGTGGCACCCTTCAGGAGGAGAAAATCCGCGCGGGTTCCTCTTCTGGTAGAGACGCCGCCGCAGGGAGGGAACCCCTTCATGGACAACCCTCCAAGCGCAACCTCACTCCCTCCTATGATTCTCCAAGAGGAAAGGGGCGAAGGTGCCGAATCTGCCCCTCCTCTGCCACCGCCAGAAACCACTGCTTCCCCGGCTCCCGACGCTGCCGCCCCCGACTTCATTGCCATCCCCCCTCCAATCATGCATCTGATGAGGGGTTTCAGTGGCGGGACTATGCCAGAAGGTACCGACAGGAGGGAAGGTATGCCTTTCTATTTGGGGGCCTTCTTGGCGGTGGCTCTTGAATGGCGCTCCCAGGCCAGAAACGCTGTCTTCCAAGCTCAAACTCTCCAGGCCTTGGAAACGAAAGCAACCACCCTGGAAGAGGAGATGAAGGCCCTGGGACGCCAGAACGAGGCTTATTGTTCCTCTCTGAAACAAGCACAAGAGTCCAGGGCAGAAGCTGAGAGGAAACTGGCAGAGGCCTTGGAGCTCCAGGCTGACTTCTACGCTCGTGAAGTTGCTCTCCAAGTACAGGTAGCGGGTCTTCAGGAATTGGTCAAAGCAGACGCAGAAACTCAAAAGGACCTGAAGGACCGTTGCTGTGAACAAACTGCCAAGGCGGAGCTGATGGAGGGGGAAATGGCCACCCAGGCCAAAGCTATGGACCTTCTTCGCGCTGACCACGACAAACTACAGGTCGAGGTCAGCCGGCTTCGCGTGGAGAAAGAGGCTTTGGAGAAACAAGTGGCCTCTGGAGACGCCACCATTGAGGAACTGGAGAAGGAGAAAAAGTCCCTTATCCAGGAGATGGCGGGCACCTTCGAGGAGGGGTTCCAAGAGGCCCTGTCCCAGGCGTCCTGCGAGAATCCTGGCGTCAACCTTTCGAACTGCGACCCCACACACCACGTAGTCGACGGGAAGGTTGTGCCCATGGATTTGAACGACTGAACTGCTGCCCCTCATCCGCCACCTTCCTCTTCAAGCTTAACTCTTCATTCTTTACCTTCGCTTTTTAATTCTATCTGCCAAAACTTGTAATTCTTTGAACTATCCACACTCTTGTTACTGATTCGGGACATTCGCATGGTTGTCTTTATTTCTTTTTCACATATGATTCCGCCTATGCGATCTCGTTCTCATCTTTTCCCTTCATACGCTTCAATTATTTTATCTGTGTTATGCCCGTTTCTCACACTTTGTTGGGCGGTTTGGTATGATTGGGTAAGGTCGCTCGCCAACCCTTACGCCCATGGAGAGGCTCACTAAGTGGCGCCGTATCGTCCACGGGACGTCTCTGATACCGAAAGGCTCTTTCTTTGATCTTTTAACACTCGGCGCCCACGCCTAAGGAGAGGCCTGCTAAAGCAGCACCGTATCGTCCCCGGGTGTCTGAAACGCTGAGTGCTGTGGGGTTTTTGTTCCCTCCATGGTCTTTCCTGCCCATAGGTATCGGGGAACACCCTGCCGGTGACTCGCTGGCGTTTGACGGTCTCGTCTCCCTCCACAGTCTTTCCTACCTGTGGGTATCGGGGAGGCGACGCCTGCAACTAACTTTGCCTTTCTCTGATTTCTTCTCCCTCCTCAGTCTTTCCTACCTGGGGGTATCGGGGAGGTAATGCCAGTCGGTATTTGGGTTGGCGACGCCCGCGACTTCTCGTCTGTCGTCACCTTTACTTCGTCATCGACCTTAATTCTTGCCTTGGTCAACGCCTGATAACAGCGAAGAGCCCAAGGCTTTGCCTGTGCCATCCATGCGACGCTCCTTGTATAGCTGATGGGACCTTCTGTCATTCGACTTGATCCACGTGGCGCTGCTTACATGGTTGGTGGGGTATCTAGTCATTTCATTTTCTGACTCCTGCTGTGCCCCTGGCTCATTTTCGATGGCGGATCGTACCATTGGATATTCTGTTGAGGGGACATTTTCTGATTTAAACCAGTGGTGCCAGAGTCATCCTTTCATCTTCTGCCACGTGTATCAATCGTGTGGTGCATCCATTCACGTCGTTTGGCGCTCTAACCGCTTTATTTAACTCTTCAAGCTCTGAAACTATCTTCATCATTTTCTCACTCTTCATAACCTACTTGCGTTCTTTCTTCTTGCACCCTTTCTTCTCTGTCGAAGGGCTGTTCTAACCGCTCCCCTCGCTCAACTCTTGCATTTCCAGCCATCCTGATCTTGTTAAAGAATGTCTTCTCACGATGCTTCCTCCAGGGTCCGTCCCAAAGACTTGTACCCTTGGGCCTCGAGCGAACTTCTTGATGAATGTTCATGCTTGCTCTCCACCAGGGCCGTACGGGAACACAAAGGGGAGTTGTGTTCTTACGACCACCGGGCCTTCGCGAGGAGGCACGATGACGACATCGCTGTGCTCCCTTGCACTCTAGGGGAGCCAGTGTGTGGAGACGAACGAGCGAACGACGGGGTCCCTTTCTTTTACTTTTACCAGGTGGTGTTCAAGACCATCGAGGTGCTCTTACCCTTCTCCCGGTTCGAGAAGGAACTGCTGACGGAGATCAACGTGGCTCCAGCCCAGTTATATCCCAACAGCTGGGCCTTTGTCAAGGCCTTCGATGTCCTCTTTGGGTTTCTGGGTTGTGCACCCTCGGTTGACCTCTTTCTTCACTTTTTTGAGGTGAAGAGACAGAGACACAACCTCTGGGTAACTCTCAGCAATGTTCCTGGAAGAGTTCTCTTCACACCCTTCCAAAGCTCGTTCACGGGGTGGAAAGGCCGGTTCTTCAAGATCTGCTGTACTGATCTTGTTCCCGACGCCCTCGATGGGTTTCCGCTGTACTGGGTGAGAGAGGAAAAGGCCCTCAAAGCCAAACCCCTCAAGAATCTGGCTCCAAGTGATCAAATAGCTTGCCGGATTCTTGCTGAGGCGGGAGGTTTTGACTCCGCTACGGTGATCAGCTTGGAGTTCAACGCTAGGACTCTTGAGAAGTACATAAGTAAGAACCACTGCCTTAGGCAACTTCGACCTTCGTTACTTTCTAACTGTGCCTGTCTTTCTTCACTCTCTAACACATCTGTTCCCTTTGTGCAGGTTCGAAAATAAGTCGAGAAAAGAGGACACGACTTACTCGAGCGCTGCGGGCTGGGAAAGAGGCTTCGCCTTCCTCCAGTGATGACTCTGATGAGCGCTGAGAAGTGGCTTGTTTATGTTTTTGCATTTTGTACTGAACATTGCTTGTAACAACAACTTTTCAATATCATAATTCTTTACAACGCCACTTTACTTTGCATATGCTTCATATACCGCGCGACTTCCTTTCGTCTCGTTCCGCCAACGATGCATGCTTTTCCTTGGGCGGCGCCTTCTTTCTGGGCGACGCCAAGACCTAGGCGACGCCTTCTTCCTTGGCGACACCATGGCCTAGGCGGCGCATCACATTACTTCTAACAAGGAAAAATAAAGGCTGAAAACCAAGGCACTTCTTTTTCTCAACTGGTTTTTCCATTTATTAGGGTGACCTCATTAAAAAACCCCCGAAAGGGAAAAAGAGCGTCCCCTTCAACTAAATTGTTACATGCTGCTTACATAGGTCAACTGAAATAAAATTTTAAGTTGGCTGCATTCCAACTGCGCGGGATAGGGCCTCCATCTAAAGTCTCCAGGTTGTACGAACCGTTGCCCTTAGCCTCAGTAACTCTGAAGGGCCCGGTCCACTTGGGAGACAGCTTATTCTCCAACTCGTAAGGGTGAGCTTTCCTCATCACCAGGTCGCCCACCTGAAACTGTCGTGGCTTTACTTTAGAGCTATATTGCCGCTCCAGTCTTCTCTTTATCGCTTCAGCTTTTATTCTAGCTTCTTCCCTGGCCTCTTCTAGCAGATCCAGGTTTACCCGTCTTTCCTCATTAGATTCCTCCACCACAAAGTTTTGAAAACGCGGTGAGCTTTCGTGTATTTCTACTGGAATCATCGCGTCCGACCCGTACACCAAACTGAACGGCGTCTCCATAGTAGAGGATTGGGGCGTGGTGTGGTATGCCCATACAATCCTTGGCACCTCTTCCGCCCACGCCCCTTTGGCCTTCTCTAACCTTCTTTTTAACCCCCTCAGCAGAACTCTGTTTGCTGACTCTACTTGTCCATTGGTCTGGGGGTGTTCGACCGACGCAAACACTTGCTTGATTCCCACTTCAGCGCACAGATTTCTCAACTGCTGACTGGCGAACTAGGTCCCGTTGTCAGATATCAGGCGCCTGGGTACGCCAAAGCGACACACGATGTTTCTCCACACAAAATGCTGTACCTTATGCGCAGTGATTTGTGCCACGGGCTCTGCCTCTATCCACTTAGTGAAGTATTCTATGGCAACGATCAGATATTTCATCTGCCTGATTGCCAGTGGGAAGGGGCCCAAGATGTCAATACCCCATGTGTGGAAAGGCCACGGGCTGTATATGGACCGCAACTCTTCTGGCGGCGCCTTGTGCCAGTCGGCGTGCTTTTGGCATTGCTTACACCGCTGGGCGTGCCGTGCGCAATCCTCTTTCACCGTTGGCCAGAAGAAACCTGCGCGTATTACCTTGGAGGCTAAGGACCTTCCTCCTACATGGCTTCCGCAGACGCCTTCATGTAGTTCCGCCATTATCCTGGTGCACTCATCGCCACTGACGCACGTTAGGATAGGGTGAGTGAAACCGTGTCTGAACAGCACCCCATCCACCAAGGTATATCTTGCGGCGTTCCTTTTGATTTTCTTACCCTCTTCAGGGTCCACTGGAAGGGCCCCATCCGCCAGGTATCGTTTATAGGGCGTCATCCAGGTGTCTCCCGTGGACAGGACACAAACCTGCATCTGCTCCTCCACAGACGCACCCGCGTATATACTGATGCGGGGCGCCCTCTGCGTATCTTGGGTTAATGTGGAATGACTCCTCGGCCTTCCCCCCTGATGCATAAATCTGGAGGACATCCACCCTGTTGTCTTCCACAAATCGACGCGGAGCTTTGAGGGTCTCCTGGATCACTGTCCTCTGTCTACCCCCCTTGCCTGAGCAGGCCAGCTTTGCGAGCAGGTCGGCTCTGGCATTCTGCTCCCTCGGGACGTGTATTAACTCAAGAGCGTTGAACGCCCCTTTCAACAACTGGACGTATTTTAGATACGCCGCCATCTGGGGGTCCTTTGCCTGGAACTCACTCGACACCTGCCCCGTAATCAACTGAGAGTCGCTCTTCACTAGGAGGTTCTGTGCGCCCATCTCCTTGGCCAAGAGCATTCCTGCAATCAGGGCTTCGTATTCTGCTTGGTTGTTACTTGCCTTGAAGGCAAAACGCAAGGCCTGCTCGATCAGTATGCCGTCGGGTCCTTCCAGCACTATTCCCGCACCACTCCCTTGTTGGTTTGAGGAGCCATCAACCGAGAGCAGCCACTGTGAACTCGCTTCCACCTCTTGCTCACCTCCGGGCGAAAGTTCTGCTACAAAATCCGCATACACCTGCCCTTTAATGGATCCTCTAGGCTCGTACTGTATGTCGAATTCTGACAGTTCCACTGCCCAGCGTACCATTCTTCCTGCCACATCGGGCTTCTGCAGCACCTTCTGTATGGGGAGGTTGGTCATTACCACCACCGTAAAACTGTGGAAGTAATGACGGAGCCTCCTAGCCGAGAACACTACCGCCAGCGCCGCCTTCTCCAGTGCTTGGTACCTTGTCTCCGCTCCCTGTAAGGCTTTGCTTACAAAGTAGATGGGCTTCTGACTCTGGTCCTACTCTTGGACCAACACAGAACTGATGGCCCTATCTGTTACAGTAAAATACAACCGGAGGGGCACGCCCGTTACCGGTTTGCAGAGAACTGGAGGCGTCGCCAGGTAATCCTTCAGCTTAACGAAAGCCGCTTCGCATTCCTCAGTCCATGCAAAGCGACTGTTTCTCTTGAGGCACTGGAAGTACGGGTGCCCCTTTTCTCCTCCGGCGGAAACAAACCTCGAGAGCGCCGCCATCCGCCCTGTCAACTGTTGAACCTCCTTTACCGATGTCGGACTCCGCATGGCGATAATAGCCGCACATTTGTCGGGGTTCGCCTCTATCCCCCTCTCGGTGAGCAGAAAACCCAAGAATTTACCGGCCTCTACCCCAAAAACACACTTCTCGGGGTTCAACTTGAGTCGGTATTTGGATATTGTGTTGAACAACTCCTCCAAGTCTGCCATGTGCTGCACCCTGTTCTGCGACGCCACCACCATGTCGTCTACGTAGGCGTATACGTTCTTTCCGAGCATTGGCGCCAGGACCTTGTCCATTAACCACTGGTACGTGGCGCCCGCATTTTTGAGCCCGAAGGGCATCACCTTATAGCAATAACTGCATGTTTTAGTCATGAACGCAGTCTTGCTCTCGTCCCTGGGGTGCATCTTGATTTGGTTATACCCTGAGAAGGCGTCCAGGAAGCTTAACACCTGGCTGCCGGACGCGCTGTCCACTAGGGCGTCGATGCTGGGCAGCGGATAGGAATCCTTTGGGAACGCCTTGTTTAGGTCCGTGAAGTCAACGCACATTCTCCATTTTCCGTTCGCCTTCTTCACCAAGACGACGTTGGCGAGCCACTCAGGGTACTGAATCTCCCTAATGTGGCCGGCACTCAGCAGCTTCTGCGTTTCGTCTTTCACCACCTGTTGTCGCTCCTCATTGAACTTCCTCCTTCTCTGACGCACGGGGCGGACCGTGGCGTCCATGCTGAGGTGGTGACACAGGAAATCGGGGTCGATGCCCGGCATATCCGAGGCGGACCATGCGAAGGCATCCAGGTGGCGCGAAATCACTTCCGCCACCCCTTCCTGTTCTTCTGGACTTAGCGAGCTTCCTAACTTGAAAGCTTTGCCGCCAATCTCCCTTTCTAGGGTGTTAGCTGCAGGTTGTTCCCTATTATCATCTTCGGCGGGCGCCGCTTGTTCTACGGGCGCCGCCTCTTCCACGGGCGCTTCCTCCATTGGCACATCTGCTTCGGGCATCGCCCTTTGATGTGATTCCAATAGCCACATAGAACAAGATTCTTGACACTTTGAGGAATCACCTTGAGCTGGAAAATGTAGAGGCACTTTCTTAGAAGTTGGATCATGGTTCTAAGATCAAGAACTCACCAATAACAAGTACCAAATCCCAAACTCATTTGGATGAACCAAATATTGTCAAATTGAATCAACAAAGGAATAGAAACTAGATTAACCGAACAGAATTAAGCTACTAAACAAAAGAACCGAACAGAATTAAAAACAAAACAGAATATAGGTGCTGAAAATAGAAAAACCGAAAGCTAGACAACTCAAAAACACAAGGCAACATGAACAATTGAAGAAGAAGAAAGGAAGGAGAAGAGAATGCTCATGAAGATGGAAGATAGGTTGGATGATCACGCCACTAGAAGTATGGATGCTCCTAGATGAGTGTGGAAGCCGCCACTTGAGGAAACCATGGTCCTTCAAGATAAGACTAGAGTAGAAGCTCAAAGCTCTCCAAATGCTCACTCCAATTTTGAGTATAGTTTCTTTAGATAAATTCAAATCTGAATTTTACAAAGAGAGCACCTCTATTTATAGCCTAAGGTGCTGAAATGTAAGCTACACAAATTCAAAAAAAACTCCCTCCCAAAAAGCTTCTAGAATTTGCGCCTAAAACAAGGCATGAGGAAGGTGTGATCCTTTCTCTCACTTTGGCACCTCCTTATTTACTCCTACACCTATCTACTAATACACCCCCCCTAAGACTCTTAACTAAAGACTAAAAGATGCTTTAACAATAGAGGTTTCTAATGTTTCCCTCTAAGCACCTTTCTAAACAATATTTATTTAAAACTTGGCCTTGCCCTTCATGGGATGGTCTTTGGGCTTTTGTGGGCTTTGGCCTTCTTGGGCTTGGGCTTGGGCTTTATCTTTTGCAAAGATTAACAAGAAAAACTTTAAATGTGAAGGCGAATGATCTTGTTCTTCATTATAAAAAGCCACCTTTAGTTGATTCTCATCACCCTTTCTGCTATGGCCTCTTCAAGCGTCAGCCTAGCGGGCGTCGCCTCGATCATCGTTGCGTCCGCGCTCGGCGGACGTTCGTACACCATGAAAACGCCTCTCTTCGTCCTCAGGCTGTTTTCGTAGCATTTCCTCGCCTCCTCTTGGTCTGATCTGATGACTATCACCCGGCCACTGAGGTCCGGTAGCTTCATCTTCATGTGACGGGTGGAGGATATTGCACTCAGACGGTTTAACGCCGGTCTGCCTTGCAAAATATTGTAGGCAGAATTGGCGTTCACGACGAGGTACCGAATGCTCTCTGTTCGGGAGGCCTCTCCGTCTGTGAACGTAGTCCTCAACTCCAGGTACCCCCGGACCTCTATCTGGTTATCCCCAAACCCATACAAACATCCCGTATAGGGACTCAGCAGATCGGGGGACAACCGTAACTTATTAAAGGTCGACAGAAACATGACGTCTGCCGAGCTTCCTTGATCAACAAGCACTCTGTGGACCTTCCTTCCAGCCGTGACGACCGAGATGACAACGGGATCGTTGTCATGGGGCACCACATCTCGGAGGTCTCTTCTTGTGAACACAATATCTGACTCCCAGGGATCCCCCGAGAGCCTCTCTTCGATTGAATTCACCCCCCTCGCGTATTTCTTTCGCTGGGAGGCAGTGGGCCCTCCGCCGGAAAAACCTCCAGCAATGGTGTGGACCTCGCCAAGCACAGGCATCTCGTGTGCTGGCTCATCCGCCGGCGGCGGCAGGGTGGCGGTCGTGGTGGACTCTGCGACATAATCTTTCAAAAACCCAGTCCTCACCAGCTCATCTAGCTGGTAGCCTAATGACAGGCAATTATCAATTTGGTGCCCGAAAGCCTCGTGGAATTCGCACCAAGAGTCTTTACGGGGCCCCAACACCTTGTCGGTCTTCGCCGGTCGCCTCAGCCTCTCAGCTATGTTGGGCACGGCGATCAAATCCTTCAACTCAACCACAAAGTTGTACCTCGCCGGTCTTGCTCTTTCTCTGGCGGGGCGTTCGCCTCCTGCTGGGCCCCGGGGCTGGGGCTTTCTGGCCTCGTAGGGGCGTCTCGCCTCTGGCTTCTTTCTCCCCGTCGTGGTCTCATTGACTCTGACGGGTTGAACTCGCGCCGGTCCCCTCGGGCGCGAGGGCACGGCGCTGGTGCGCTTCACACATACCTCCCCTTCCGAAGCAATATGCTCTACCGCCCTGCGCCGTAATTCAACGAAAGTCCTAGGGCGATTGCGGATAATGGATTCTCCGAAGGGGCCGGGGCATACGCCTTTCACAAATGCGTACACGATCATAGGCTCCTCTGTTGTACCAACCTTCACGACCTGGGCCCCGAAGCGATTGATATACTCCTTCAGGGTCTCCCCCTGATACTGCTTCACGTCAAATAGATCGTAGGAGACCGGCGGCGGGGCCTTGTTGGCTAAGTACTGCTCTCTGAATAACCGCGACAATTGGCGGAAAGATGTGATATGGCCCTCTGAGAGGCTAATGAACCAGTCCATAGCCATCCCGGTCAGGGTGCTCATGAAGAGCTTGCACTTGGCAGCATCAGAACCGCCTATCAGGACCATCTGCGTGTGAAATGCAGCCAGGTGCGTCTCTGGGTCCTCCATCCCGGTGAAGATCACCTTGGGTCCCGCGAACGTGTTCGGGATCGCTGCGTCTAGGATCTCCTGTGAGAAAGGAGTGGAAAACTCCCTTGGTGGGGAATGGTTCTCCATCTCGTCATGCCCAGGCCGCCTCCTATCGTTTCTCAGGCCCTTGCGCAACTCCTCATTCACACGGTGGAGCTCTTCGTTCCGTTCATGCGAGGCGTCAAGGTCTGTCTGCATGCGTTCCTGCTCCATTTTCGAATCCGCCATGTCCTGCTGCAGCCCTCTCATTATTTCCAGGACCTGCTGCATGGATAGGTCTGCTGGGGCTGCGCGTGCTGTTCTTCGTCTGGTGGGGGCCATTGTCACTCCAACCTCCTTCAGCGCTACTGTAACCTGGTAGATTTTCTCGAACTTGTGATGGGACTGATGTTTTATATCGGCCCCACGGTGGTCGCCAAATGTTCCGTCCGGTTGACCGGGACGTCTTCGTGCGCGACCTCAACCGTCAGCTAGGGACTCCTTCCCACTGGTTGCCCGTGGATTCCTGCAAAAAAGAGGACAAAGAGGCGCCCTAGCGGCCGTGTGCACTCCGACGCTCAAGTCAGCCAGCAAGAAACACCAAAAACTGTCCACCTACGTGTCTGAGCACCGCGTATGGCACTCTGAAGGTGGTAAGAGAAACTGTGTATATGTGTGTGCTGTCTCTCTCAGGCAAAAATATTCCCCAGTCACTTGTACGTAACCTTGAAGCACGAGCAAGCAACTAGAGAGTTCTCTGATAAATTTGCCGAAAGTTCCAACCCTGTTTCCAACATTCTCCGCGCTATTTCAACTACCCAAGCATTAAAGCGCCTTAAAGCGCCTTTAATCACAAACGTAACGCACTCATTAAAGCGCTTAATTAGAAAACGTAGCGCATTTAAGACGTTGAAACGCTCGGGAGCCATTATAGTACCTGAATGCTCGAAAGGGAAACTGTATTGAATAACCTTTAATTACCTGGCACCTGACTAAAGGGTGTTTCCATTCTGGCATGGCTGTCGTACACGTGGAGGGCCTCACGACGCCATGATCCCATCCGGGGACGCTTCTGCCCGTCTGGGGACGTTTCTACGTGTGAGTCCTCCTGCTGAGAGTGCTACTGCGCTAGGGGTGACTTTTTGGGTGCCAACTCATGCCCCCAAGTATCTAGTCACTTACTTTGAGAGCGTATCTGCCTTCCTTTTGTACCCTGCACCCGGTTGCCCTGGGCGTGACTTTCCTCTTGAGTCGTATCTGCCCCACGGGCGTCTCTGGGGCGGCAGGAGCACTTCACGAGTCAGGCTGCCCTTCACTGGTACTATTACTATGGCCTTGAAGCCACCTTTTCCTTCTCTTTATCGCTGCCCCGTGCTATTGGGACCTGAGGCCTCCCCACGGCGTCGCTCCCTCCATGGTCTTTCCTACCCATGGGTATCGGGGAACCACACCGTGATTGCCTCACTTTAGCACTGTTTGATCTGGCGATGCCCTGGTTGGGCGACGCCTTCACCTAGGCGACGCCTTGCCTTGGCGACGCTTCCTCTTGGCGTCTCTCCAGCCAGGCGACGCCTTGCGTTGACTTTGACTCTCCAGTCGTTGACTTTGACCTTGACTTAGTCAACGCCCGGATACGGGACGGTACAGCTTCTATGTTTGCATGCTTATGGCTTTGAGAGTTTTAGAAAAAAGAACTTATTACTTGTATGTGATCTAGGGCAACAGTAAAATCATATTGCATGCTTCAATGAGTAAAAGTTTTAAAGTCCCATCGTTTTTCGGCGATCGGTGGCAATAGCATAATGTTTTAAGACCTCATCGCCACCTGGCGATCAGAGGCAAACGAGTATAAGTTTCAAGTCCTCATCGCTGCTTGGCGATTGGAGGGACAAGTTAAGTTTTAAGTCCTCATCGCCACCTAACAATCGGAGGCACAAGTATAAAGTTTTTAAGTCCTTGTCACCACCTGGCAACCAGAGGTGAAAGTTAAGTTTTAAGTCCTACTCGCCAAGAACGAGTTTAGGCGAGAACAGATTAAGAAGTCCTACTCGCCAAGAATGAGTATAGGCGAGAGTTCAGAGCAAGATGACAGGTATGTCCAGTATGAGTTAAAATCCGGGCGCCTAGTCCTTGAGCAGGGGTTAAAGGATTCCTTCGGGACGCCCCCTCCTCAAGTATGAATAGCTAGCCCCAGTACCAGATAACAGTTAAAATCCGGGCACCTAGTCCTTGAGCAGGGGTTAAGGGATTCCTTCGGGACACCCCCTCCTCAAGTATGAATAGCTAGCCCCAGTACGAGATGAGATTAAAATTCCTCAGTGCATCCAGGTAGCCCCAGGGCAAGTTGAGGCACAAGAGAAAGTCCTTCTCACACTCGAGTGAGTTCAGGCGAGATGAGATTGAGAGTCCTCAGTGCATCCAGGGAAAAGATAGCCCCTGGGCAAGTTGAGGCACCAGAGAAAGACCTCCTCGCCTCGAGCGAGTGTAGGCGAGAAGAGATTAAAAGGACCTCCTCGCCTCGAGCGAGTGTAGGCGAGAAGAGATTAAAAGGACCTCCTTGCCTCGAGCGAGTGTAGGCGAGAAAGATTAAAAAGACCTACTCGCCGTGAGTGAGAATAGGCGAGAAGAGATTAAAAGTTGATGAGAATCAACTAAAGGTGGCTTTTTATAATGAAGAACAAGATCATTCGCCTTCACATTTAAATTTTTTCTTGTTAATCTTTGCAAAAGATAAAGCCCAAGCCCAAGCCCAAGAAGGCCAAAGCCCACAAAAGCCCAAAGACCATCCCATGAAGGGCAAAGCCAAGTTTTAAATAAATATTGTTTAGAAAGGTGCTTAGAGGGAAACATTAGAAACCTCTATTGTTAAAGCATCTTTTAGTTTTTAGTTAAGAGTCTTAGGAGGGGTGTGTTAGTAGATAGGTGTAGGAGTAAATAAGGAGGTGCCAAAGTGAGAGAAGGGATCACACCTTCCTCATGCTTTGTTTTAGGCGCAAATTCTAGAAGCTTTTTAGGAGGGAGTTTTTTTTTGAATTTGTGTAGCTTACTTTTCAGCACCTTAGGCTATAAATAGAGGTGCTCTCTTTGTAAAAATTCAGATTGGAATTAATCTAAGAAAACTCTACTCAAATTTTGAGTGAACATTGGAGAGCTTTGAGCCTTCTTCTCTAGTCTTATCTTGATGGATCAATGGAGTCCTCAAGTGGCGGCATCACTCTCATCTAGGAGCATTCCACACTTCTAGTGGCGAGATCATCCATCCTCCTTCCATCTTCATGAGCATTCTCTTCTCCTTCCTTTCTTCTTCTTCAATTGTTCATGTTGCCTTGTGTTCTTGAGTTGCTTAGTTTCGGTTTTTCTATTTTCCAGCACTATGTTCTGTTTTTGTTTTTTAATTTCTGTTTTGGTTCGGTTCATTTGATCAATTGTTCAATTCTGTTCGGTCAATTCCAGTTTTAATCTCTTTGTTGATTCAATTTGAAAATATTTGGTTCATCCAAATGAGTTTGGGATTTGGTACTAGTTTTTGGTGAGTTCTTGTCTTAGAACAATGATCCAACTCTAAGAAAAAGTGCCTCTATAATGTCCAGCTCAAGGTGATTCCTAAGAATGTCAAGAATCATTCTCTATATGGCTAGTGGAATCACATCATGTGGTATCATGAATCTTAGGTTCATTCTTGTTTAATTGTTGAGTTGTGTGCACTTTATTTCAAGAGCTCTTTAATTTTCTTGCAATTTAAGTTTCTGTTTTAGAATTTTAATTGAGTATTCTTGCTGTTTTTCTTTTACACCAAGTGCTTGTGAAAAGGTTTATGGCACTCATAATTCTTATGAGTATGGTTGCTCTTTTGGAATGGCATTATCCTTCCTAGAGTTTACCTTAAGCTTCCTTTCACTTGTTGTTAAAATTTGTGATGTGTCTTTTAATTTTGTAATCATGTCAAGTTTTGTCTTAGTCATGTTATTCCATATTTGTCATTACTTCTAGTAGTACTTTTATTGTTTTGATTGTTTCTTGCTTTGGTGTCATATAATTTTCTGAATTGATGTTGATCCTTTGTGCATTTTCTTTTTAGAATTGAGTTCATACTTGTATTTTAGACCTATACAAGTTCCAATACATCATTTTCTATTATGTCTTTGGTAGTTCATCATCCTGTTCTTTTATTCCTATTAGGATTTCTCTGTTTCTGGAAAAAAGTGCTTACTGTTTTTTCCTTATTGATTTACTTACTGGAAAATTCTGAAATTCTGGATTTGAGATATTCAAAGTGTTAGAAAAGAATAGAAAAAAGAATCATTCAAAAAATGATAAATAAAATAAAAAAAGTGTACAATTCTGCCGAAAAAAATACGGTAATCTGGCAGCGATTTTGAAAAATTTATTTCTCTCAATTGGCTTACTGTTTTTTAATTGATTCCAGTGCCATTATTGAGTTAACATCTTGAAGTTTCTGTGGTTTAAATTTCATAATCCAGTTCGCTCTACATCATTCCAGTTAAATCAGTGAATATCAAGCACAGTTTGCCTTTTAAAAAAAAAAATTTCCAGTAGCTAATTTTTTTGTTTTCTTCATCTACTCTAGAACTTTTCCTTAAGTATTATTTTGTGTGCCTACTTTTCTCATTGAGTTATTTATTTTCTTGATTGTCTTTCATTCTTACTCTTTGAGTTTGTCTCACATATAGTTTTCCTTTTGCAATTACCTTTCTTTGCTTATACCTTTTCTTGTTTGTCTTTATTGTTTCATTGGTTTTGTGGTGGTTGCTTTTGAGATTGGTGTGCTTGCTTTGACATCTTTCATTTGAGGATTCCAAGGCCTCAAGATCAGATTGGTGCAAGAACATTTTTTCTTTGAGAGTGACCTCTTTTTCTACCTCATTTCACTTCGGCAGTTTCAATTGCAAAGCTCACTGTTTTTGCTAATTTTTTAACTTGTTTGTTGTTTTGAGTGTTTGCTGTTTTTAATTACAAATGGCTGGATTTTCAAGTGATGCATCCTACAAGCAGAATTCTCCTTCCAAAGCTTCAATTCTTGGTGAATTACATGAAGCTCAAAGAACAATTAGACGGTTGGAGGAGAAAATGCAAAAGATGGAGGTCCAACAAGCTAGACCATCTCCTTCTATCCATGATGGGCATCATTCACATAGACCTTCAACAAGAGGTTCTTCCAATGACATAGGCCGTGAAGAGGACCATAGGAGAAGGAGAACTCCACCCCAATTCCTTGGACGTAGACATCACAACCAAGGGGAGAGACCTCACTATGGCAATGGCTACTACCAAGATGCAAAGGCTAGGCTACCTTCGGTCAAGCTTCCTTCTTTCAATGGCTCAAGTGATCCTAATGTATATTTAGATTGGGAGGCTAAGTGTGAACAAATATTTGAGATCCATGAGATCCAAGATGAGCATAAGCTTAAGCTAGCCACCCTAGAGTTTAGTGATTATGCCATGAAATGGTGGCATGGAATTGTAAAGGACATTATCTATCACAAGGGTCCTCCCGTGGACTCTTGGAACTCTTTAAAGGAAAATAGCATCCGAGGAAGCCCATGGCTTCGTGTTTGAAGCTCGAAAGAAGAAGTACACGGCGAGAACTAAGTTAGCAGAGTTTGAGGCGATGACATAGAAGCGAGCATACCACTTGGCAGGTCAGGCGAGCTAGATTTCAGATACTAAGATTGACCCACGCCTACTGCCTACAAGGCGAAACCATGCGTGCATTGAAGGAGAAAATGGAGTAGTGAACTTCTTAGTCTTTCCGCTGAAAACAAGTTATCATCTCAAGACTGGGGGGCTTGTGTACCGACCAGGTCATCAGGCGTGATGATGTGTCTTGCACGTGCTCGGGTGGGGCGTGCTCAATGGAACGCGTAGGCTAGAAAAGATGAATGGCTCAGAAGTGGGCATAGTCGCCGATCACTGAATTGGCGTTCTCCGATCTCTAGTGTGCGTAACCGGCGGTCACCAGAGTTACGTCGCAGTCGCCGATCGCTGAATTGGCGTTCTCCGATCTCTAGTGTGCGTAACCGGCGGTCACCGGAGTTACGTCGCAGTCGCCGTATGAGAGCGCTAGGAGAACGGATAATCAGAGATCGCCCGGGAATGCTAGGAGATCGGGTGGTTTACGCACCGCCACAAGGAGCACATCGTCGGATCTCCCAGCAAACTTAGTTAAAGCTGTTGAAGGCTCAGAAGGGTAATTTCAAGCGTGTAAGTTCAGTAAGACGATTGTGGCACCAGCATGGGGCATGAAGGTCGGGTGGGTTGGGGGGAACGCCTTGCTCATCAGCGACAGGATTCCCAGAGTGGACATTTGTTGGTGGCAAGGTTTCCCCAGCTAGAACATGCATGGCGCAGCAGTAAGGAGGGTGCCATTCGCGATGAGCGATATCACAGAGATGATGCACTTTGTTGCATCCGATACTCGCCTTTTCGGGTCGTGTTTCACAGCGCATTACGTACTAGGTTGCTCCTTGAGTTGAGGACTTAGCTGTGCGGCTGGTTACTACACAAAGAATGACGTTTGAGTTGCCCCAATCCAGATGATGACACGTGTAGGGTTGGATGTCGCCAGTTACTCCAACCTAGATGATGACACGGGTAGGGTTGGGAGCAATGGAGAAATGACGCTCAAGTTGCCTTAGCTCAGATGACGACACGTGTAGGGTTGGGCGCTACCTACTGTCCCAGCCCAGATGGCGACACGTGCAGGGCTGGATGCGAGCCACGCGTCCAAAAGCATAACGGCTTGGAGAGAGAAGAAACCTAGCTATAAAGGTAACCTTAACAGAATCTGCAGAGGTACGTTTTCCATGACGGCTGATACTGCTAAGGTTGTGTGCCTACAGTACGGTCCTACAGAGCATATTCTCTCTTAGTTTTTGGGTGTTCTTGTCACTGACTTGAGCATCGGAGCGCCACCGGCCGCAAAGGCGCCACCGTGTGTTTTTTCAAGTTCTCAGAGAGGCTATATGTGGAGTGGACTTGGAGGGCACGTGGAGTCAAGCTGGTGAGGAAGATTGTGACGAGGCAACATTCTTGCGCTAAGTCAACCGGCAGGATCAGGTATAAACAACCGATTGGTTCTGCGAAACAACCGATTGTTTTTCTGGTGTTGTGCTAAATTGCTTTTTGTTTTTGGCAAACTGAGTTCTGAATCAAGTTTTTTGAAAGGAATTTCATTCTAGACTAAAAGGTTTGCAAAAACCCTCTTTAAACCATTCACCAGCCCTCTAGTTTAAAGCCATACATTCTAACACAGACCTCTCGTGTTTCCTTCTTTCAAATAATGGTTTAAGGATTTTTCACTTAAATCAAAGAAAATATCTATTTTTTCTATTTTTAATATATTTTATACCATATTTATTAACTTATGTATATATATAAATAACTTGTTCCTGCTAGAGAGATGAGACCTAGAGAACTATTGAAGTCTTCGTCTTCTTCCTTCCTTCGTGCAGGTTGCTAGGGTTTCACTGGGATCCTTCTCGCCTTCGAGCTACTACTTCGACTCTCGGTCTCGAGTGAATGCCAAATGGGGGAGGTACCTGCAGAAGGCACTTCGACGCTCAAGTCAGTAAAGGGTGTTCGGTACTCGGGTAGATGTACAATAATAATGGCGTACCTTTTTCCTTGGAATGTGTGCTATTTATATTATTTTAATGGGCTTACTTTATTGAGCTTGGTTAGTGGAATGAATCACACTTATGATTGCATTACCTAGTTCTTAATGGTAGTTTAGCTTCACTAACCTTGGTTTGAGTGTTAATAGTTATATGAGTCGGTCGGCCTGGCCGTGTGTGGTGTTTCGGTCGATTCGGTCAAGGTGCTCGAGACACGTCAGCATGTCGGTCGGCCATGCCAGTACACTTGCCCCCCAGGGTCGAGGATGGATATATCTGATGAGTCTTTGATGAGGAGTGTCGGTCGGTTCCTTTGGGTGTATAGTTGTTTGAGTTCCCGAGGTGTGATGTGACCTCAAACGGCGTGACGTGACCTGCATTAATGAGGGGTTTTTTGGGCGGGAGACATTGTGGACCGTTGGATATGGGAGATCTAACGGTTGAGATCATTTTGACGTTTCGCGTTCCGAGGTCCTTGGGCCCTATAAATAGTGGTCCCAACAGTGCTGAGATACTATGCTTTCTTTTTGTGAGTTGTCTGATAACCGAGTGATCTCGCCCTAGTTCTGATAGCCGAGTGACATATCGCCATCCTGCTTTTCCTCAGTCTTCAGCTTAAGGTTAGTTATGTCGATTGTTGGGTTCAATAGTGTCAAAGTTCAGGAGGGAGGGGGGGGGTGAATTGAGCTTTTAAAATTTTTAAACAGATTCAGATATATCACAGGTTAGAGAGAAATAAATCGATTTATTTGACAATGGCCAAATTTATTGTACCAATCAGGTCATCGGGTGTGATGACGTGGACAAGAGAAAGGTGGGTGGTCAAGAAGTCAACATAGTCGCCGTTTATGGAAGTGGCGTTCTGCGGTGTACATAGTCGCCATTTATGGAAGTGGTGTTCTGCGGTGTACATAGTCGCCGTTTATGGAAGTGGCGTTCTGCAGCATACATAATCGGTTGTCGTCGCTTTGTGTGTCACCGACGTGTTAGATAATGGAAAATCAGGTGGTCAGACATCGCCCAAGAGAGGCATTGCCCAAGAGAGACATCACCCAAGAGAGGCATCGCCAAGAGAAGACATAGCCAAGCGGAGATATCGATGGTGTTACCCCCCGATGCCCATGGGTAGGAAAGACCGTGGAGGGGGCGACACCGTGAGGAGGCCTTGGACCTTGATAGCTCATAACAGTAACAAAGAAAGGTGGCTTCAAGGCCATAAGTTCTAGTACCAGTAGGGGGTAAACCTGACTCGTGAAGTATCCACGTCACTGCTGGGAGACCCTGGGACAGATACGACCCATGAGAGGGCCATGACCAGGGGAGAACCACGTGCATGATACAAGAGAAAGGTAGATACACCCCCAGGGCGAGTGACTAGCGATTGGGGCGCATGAGTTGGCACCCAGAAAGTCACCTCACGCGCCAGAAGCACTTCGAGGAAAGAGGGCTCACACAGTGGAATAACCCTAAGTTGGGTTGCGGCGCTGTGGGACCCTCTGCGCAGAATAACGATCAAGTCAGAAGGGCACGTGACGATGCGCACGTGCTCATTAAAGGTTTCAGTGAAAGTTTGCCAAGGTACGCGTTAATTCAGTTAAGATTTGAACGTTCCAAGGAATATTTTTATACGCTTTCAATGCGCTTTAACGCGCTTTAAACATGAGAGATGTATAAAAAGGGACCTTGGGGAATTTGAAGAGACGGAGTTTTGAACCTAATTCTCGCAGTTTTACGCAGATCACTAACCCTAGTTGTTCTCGCTGCGCACCCATTATGAGCACAAGGCAATTAGGGCAACACAGTTTTAGTCACTCAGTTATTTCTGACCACCTTCAGAGCATTCGTTTACGGTGTTCTGATACGGAGGTGCGTCACCTTTGATGTTTCTCGCTAGCTGACTTAATCGTCAGAGTGCAAACGGCCGCGAGGGCGCCCCTTTGTTCACTTCTTTTCAGGTACTCACAGACGGAGCAAAACGAAGGTGCCCTAGCTCGCGAGGACAAGCCACGTGCAAAGACAATCCCGGTCAACCGGCGGGAACATTTATTTTTATCCTGCTTATGTATTAAGACAGTTATATCAGTTAAGCGATTTTTGATATTAAGCAGATTGATTGGCAAGCTACATTCACATTAATTTTTATAGAGTAAATGTGAGAGCATAATCAGTAAACCTCAACTTTTAAATCAAGTGAGAAATGTTTGATTAAAACTTGACAATTAATTGAGTGAACTTCCACAGATCAGTGACTTCCAATTATGTTCAACAACCCATACACTTTTAAAGAAATCAAACAGATTTTACAGAAATCAAGAACAGAATGAACCAGCCCAAAAAGAACAAATTTATTATTAATTGAACATATTCAATTTCTGATAGTTTAACATATAACTCAGTAAAAGAGTGCAGAGATGAAGAGAGATTGAACAAAAAGCCATTATATTGGTTCACTCAAATGAGCTACATCCAGTCTCACCAAATTCAAGGTGCAATCCACTAACAACACGAATCAAAACACTTACACAACCACTGTTCTTGAACCCTACAAGAACTTGACACACCTTGCTGAAAAACACTATTCCAGCACACACAACTCTTCAAGAAACCCTATCAAGAAGAGTCTTACAATTACACTTTACAGAGAATTAAAAGATGAAATGAATACACCTGGTATGAGAGTGTAGAAATCTGACTTAGACCAGTAGAACAAATTGTACACACAATGACAACACCTTCAACCAAGCCTTAGAACCAAACAAGAACAAGCACAACTTTCTGGTTTTGAAAATCTTTTAAGAACACTTGCTTATTGAATGAAAAACTCCTCAATCTTTGTTGTAAAACTTGTTTTCTCAACGTTGCTTTCAAGTCAGAATGAACTCTCCTTTTATAAGAAACATTTTATAACATACTTTGAAAAAACAGTTAAAGCAATTATAAAAAGAAAATATTGAAAATAAAATGAACAAATTTATTTTCGGGAGCAGTGAGAGATTTATTAGTTGTATGAGACTTAGTCAAACTCCTTGGTGCAAAGATAAAACTTTTAAGAAACATGACACCAGACAAAAAGAATCTATTCATTTAAGGAAGAGCAGATTCATTTTCAAAACGATAACTAGAACTTTTTCACAAATGAAACTCAGTCATTTTGATAGAAGGAAGACTGAGTCAAGATACTTGATGCATAAAACATGGTTTTCAAAAACACTTAATCAAGACATCAGTTTAAGAAAGAATCTATTCATTTAGAAAAGAACAGATTCATTTTCTATGCAGTAAAGGATATTTTTACAAAACATGTGAAAAACATTTTCAGAAAACTTGTGCTTGATCTTATGATATGGTCAAGGATTAAGAGGTGGGTTATCTTGCAAAAAGCCCACTTTAAACAACCTCTAATCTATACCTAAGACATCCTCAAAGCAAATACAAACACCAAGGAAAAATACACATTTGGCTTCATCAAACACTTTGTCTTGAAGGGGCAACATCCATCTTCAACAATCTCCTCCTGTTTGATGGTGACAAATCCCCATAGCTCAATTGCTTTGAAAAGAGAACAACACCTGTACTACACAAAACACCAAACTACAAAAGTTGAAACTAATCATAACATAAAACAGTTTTTAGGCGCAGAGTGTAATTCCCTGTATCACTTAGCTTTACCTAGCATGATGAGCTATTTTTCTCCCCCTTTGGGTTCATCAAACAACATAGAGAAATATAACTCCAGATAACAATCAAACATAACAGTCTAGAGAACATTACAAATTGTTCAACAGAAAAAAAATGCAAAAACATAAACTAGGAGAAAGATAAGCATAGAAACAAGGCATTTATAATCCTTGTAGTACAGTTGATGAGAATCAAATAAAGGAGGCTTTTATTAATGGAGGAAGAGGACATCCACCCTCACATTTGAAGTTCTTCCTTCTAGTCTTCTCAAAATTAAAAGAAGACATAAAATAAAGATGAGGCCCAAGCCCAAAGCCCAAGCCCAAGCCCAAGAAGGCCAAAGCCCAAAGAGCCCAAGTCCATCCCATGAGGGGCAAGGCCAAGCTTTGAAATACTCTTGTATAGTTTTAGGAGGTGTGGTTATTAAATAAAGGTGTGTGAAAATGTAAAATAAAGTCACATTGTCCATGTGACTTAGGAGAGTGGTGTAGGTGTAGTTTTTGGGAGGTGTCATAGTAGAAAAAGGTCACACCTCCCATGTGACTTGTTTTTGGTGGGAATTTCAAATGAGTTTATTTGAAATTTCCCACCTATTTTTCAGCACCTTAGGCTATAAATAGAGGTGCTTCCTTTGTAAAATTCAGATTTGAATTCATCTAAAGAAACTATACTCAAAATTGGAGTGAGCATTTGGAGAGCTTTTGAGCTTCTACTCTAGTCTTATCTTGAAGGACCATGGTTTCCTCAAGTGGCGGCTTGCACACTCATCTAGGAGCATCCATACTTCTAGTGGCGTGATCATACAACCATTCTTCCATCTTCATGAGCATTCTCTTCTCCTTCCTTTCTTCTTCTTCAATTTGTTCATGTTGCCTTGTGTTTTGAGTTGTTGTTTCGGTTCTTCTAATTTTCCAGCACCTACATTCTGTTTGTTTCTTAATTCTGTTCGGTACATTTGATTTTAATTCAATTCTGTTCGGTCTCTTCTTTTTAAATTCCTTTGTTGATTCAATTTGACAATACTTGGTTCATCCAAATGAGTTTGGGATTTGGTACTTGTTATTGGTGAGTTCTTGACTTAGAACCATGATCCAACTTCTAAGAAAGTGCCTCTATATTTTCCAGCTCAAGGTGATTCCTCAAAGTGTCAAGAATCTTGTTCTATGTGGCTATTGGAATCACATCAACAGTTCTGCCAACTGCACCTGAACACCCTCAATCTGATCATCAAGATGATGGAACTTGGCTTGAGTTGCCTCGAAATAGGTTCTTTGCTCCTCTGTCATTACATCAAGTCGAGACAGAACTTGCCTTTCAAACATGGACATAGGTTCACCTCGGAATTTTGGAGCTTGGTAGGCAACAAGAGCATTGTAGTGAGTTGCAGCAGCATCTTCATTCATTGACTGTGGTGTAGGTGAATCTTCTCTGAATTTTGTAGATGAAGAACTCATTCTGACTCCTAGCACGATTAGCAGGTGACTCTCTTCTGTGTGAGTGATGGACTTCATAGCAAGACAGTTCAACAGCTTGAACAGTATCATCTTCCATAGGAACAACATCATCTCCTTCTTTATTATTTAGATTTGAGGCACCACGTTCCTCTCTGTGAGTCCTGCTTTTGTCAAACACCCAACAACCTTCTACTTTGTGAAATCCCATCTTAATGAGAGTGGCGTTGTCAATCTCACTCACAGCTTTGATAGTCTCATTGCTCTCATTAGAAGTATCAACACCAAAATAGTTAATCAATTTTGAAACAAGGATAGC
Organism: Phaseolus vulgaris; assembly: GCF_000499845.2. Lineage (NCBI taxonomy): Eukaryota > Viridiplantae > Streptophyta > Magnoliopsida > Fabales > Fabaceae > Phaseolus > Phaseolus vulgaris. The sequence goes on from NC_023752.2 coordinate 16,576,597, forward strand.
ATAAGGAAATCAGTAATCAACTAACCTTTTGGATTTCAACATGTGTTCCATTATAATGTAAACCCATTTAACTTTTATCAGATTCATAATGCAGTATAGTAGAATTAAATCTTCCTCGTGCAACACAGCATGGTTTGTGCCTCTAGGAATGAGTTGCCATGCAATGATATAGGCAATTAATCTTGGGGTTAAATTCAGGTTACCTGCATGGAACCTGTTCACACTTAGGCATGGATCCCTTACACAGCTTCGATAGTACTGAATTTTGTTAAACTCATGAATCCCATTTATATTCCCTTTGCCAACCTTCAAACCAACATACTTGATTCAAGACACTGAATTGCATACTTCATTGGTGACTTTTATCTTAATCCCTTTCACGTACGACACAAGGCTTTTCCCATCCAGAGTTAGATTGGTGTAGAACACCTTCACTAGATCAGGATACACATTACCAGTCATTTCAAGAAGTGTACCGTCCCGCCCCCGGGCGTTGACCAAAGTCAAAGTCAGCGTCGGGGCCAAGGTCAACATGTGGTGTGGCCATGCGAAGGGGTCAAAGAAAGGAAGTCAACAGAATAATTACACAAGGCGTCGCAAGGACAAGGCGTCGCCAAAGAAGGGCGTCGCCGAGATAAGGCGTCGCCTAGACAAGGTGCCGCCAAGATACGACGTCGCCCAACAAGCCACCGGTAATGTCACTCCCCGATACCCATGGGTAGGAAAGACCATGGAGGGAGTGACGCCATGGAGGCTTCGGGCCCATCAAGCGCAGAAACAATGAGAAAGTAAAGAGAAAGGTGGCTTCAAGGCCATAGTACTAGCACCAGTGTAGAGCAATCTGACTCGTGAAGTGCCCATGTCGCCCCAGAGAGGCCCTTGGGATAGATACGACTCATGAGAGGGTCACGCCCAGGGGTAACCAGGTCCAGGGTACAAGAGGAAGGTAGATACGCTCTCAAAGCGAGTGTCTAGAGGTTTGGGGGCATGAGTTGGCACCCAAAAAGTCACCCTTTGCGCCGGATGTACTCCAAGGAAGGAGGACTCACGCGACGAATACCCCCAAGTTGGGCACGGTGCTGTGAGGCCCTCCACGTGTAATAACAGCCATGTCAGAACAGAAACATCCATTTGTCAGGTATAAGGTAATTAAAGCTATTTAAAGGTAATTAAAGTTTACGTTTCGAGCGTTTTAAGGTACTTTAAATGCTTCAGGCGGTTTAAACGTCTTAAAGGCGCTGAACGTTTCATAATTAAATGCGCTTTAAGACGCTTTAAATGCTAGAGGCGTTTAAATAGAACCTTGGATGTTGGAAACAGGGTTGGAACTTTTGGCAAATTTCCCAGAATACACTCTAGTTGTTTGCACGAGTCTTGAGGCTACGGACAAGGGACTAGAGAAAGGTTGTTTGCCAGAGGGAGAAAAGATACACAATACACAGTTCTTTTTACAACCTTCAGAGCACCATCCACGGTGTTCCGATACGGAGGTGCAGAGTTTTGGTGTTTCTTGCTAACTGACTTGAGCGTCAACGGCCGCTAGGGCGCCCGTTTGTCCTTCTTTGTAGGTGTTCACAGGTTGCCAGAGGGAAGGTGTCCTTAGCTGACGGGCAAGGTTGCGCACAAAGACGTATCCAGGTCAACCGGCCGGAACAAGAAGCTACTTCAGCCTTTGATGCTTCAAGGCAGATCTGGTTTCAGTCAGATTCTCAGTTTTCAGCCAAGAGAACTCTAGGACTTTAGAGATGTTGGTTTGCTTTCCACTCATTTCATGGATGTAGGCAGTTATCCCCTCATCATCTCCAACAAACCAGTTTTCCAGTACTCCTTGAAAGTTGTTCTGCTTGTCCTGATTCTTCTTTTTTTGACGTGATGAAGAAGCCATGGTTGAACCAGAGTTGGGTCTGGAAGCACAACTTGAAACAAGGTTAGTGTATAAGTCCAACCAGAATCCTTTTAGCAACATTGAAATGTTATTCTTTTGGAGCAGATTGGAAACGAGCACACATACATACTACAAACATTATGTCAGGTCTGCTAGCAGTGAGATACAATAGGGATCCTATAAGTCCTTTGTACTTAGTCTCATCAACAGGAATTCTAGCTATATCATGATCCAAGTGATAGCTAGTTGAGAATGGTGTGTTGATTGGCTTGCACTTGTCCATTCCAATTTTTCTCAACAGATCCTTGCAATACTTAGCTTGATTTAAAAATATGTCATCCTTGAGTTGTTTGACCTGCAAGCCTAGAAAATAATTCAACTCACTCATCATAGACATTTCAAACTCACTCTTCATGATTTCCACAAATGTTTCACACAATTCTCCATTGTTTGATCCAAATATGATATCATCCACATAGAGTTGCACTAGAATTGTGTCATCCTCTTTCTTCTTAACGAACAAGGTTTTATCTGATGTGCTTCTGTCATAGCCTTGTGAGGTAAGAAAATCACTCAACGTCTCATACCATTGTCTAGGAGCTTGCTTAAGCCCATAAAGAGCTTTCTTGAGTTTGAACACATGTTCTGGATGTTGATGGTCTTCAAATCCTGGTGGTTGTGAAACAAAAATTCTTCATTGATATAACCATTCAAGAAGGCACTCTTCACATCCTTTTGAAATAGCTTGAATCCTTTTATGTAGGAGAAGGCAAGAAGAAGTATGACAGCTTCAAGCCGAGCCACTGGTGCATACGTTTCATCATAGTCTATTCCCTCTTCTTGGTTATACCCTTTAGCCACTAGTCTGGCCTTATTTATGGTAATCACCCCATGCTCATCCATCTTGTTTATGAATACCCACTTTGTTCCAATGATGTTCATTTCAGGTATTCTAGGAACAAGAGACCATACCTTATTTAGAGCAAACTGATTCAGTTCCTCTTGCATAGCCAGAATCCAGTTGTTGTCCTTGAGAGCTTCATTCAGGTTTTTAGGTTCCTCTTGTGAAACAAATGCCATTATCTCACACAGATTGTTTCGAGAATTCCTAGTTGAAACACCTTTTTCATTATTTCCAATGACATTATCAAGGGTGAGATCTCTTGGTGTCTTTCATTCTTTTGGTAAATCTGCAGAAACAGAAGATTCTTTGACAGCATGTGAGTCATCAGCATCTATATGAATCAATTCATTTTTATGCAAAACAGATTTTAAATCATCAAATTCTAGGTCATCTGAAACTGGTTTTGGCATGTAATTATCAGATTCATCAAATACAACATGCATTGATTCTTCCACTATTAGCAATCTTTTATTGAAAACCCTATAAGCATGACCATTCAAAGCATAGCCAATATCAATTCCTTCATCAGATTTTGCATCAAATTTTCCCAAATTCTCTTTGCCATTATTCAATATAAAGCATTTATATCCAAATACCCTAAGATGACTAACACTAGGTTTTCTAGTTCATAAGGTGTTTTCTTAAGGATAGGCCTAATTAAGGTTATATTTAACACATAAGCAACAGTATTGACTGCATCTGCCCAAAAATACTTAGGAAGCTTGGATTCATTTAACATAGTCCTAACAAGTTCCTCTAGTGATCTATTTTTCCTCTCAACAACATCATTATGTTGGAGAGTCCTAGGGGATGAAAAACTGTGATATCCCATGTTTTTCACAAAACCTTTCAAACTTAGCATTTCGAAACTCACCCCCATAAGGAAATCGGTAATCAACTAACCTTTTGGATTTCAACATGTGTTCCATTATAATGTAAACCCATTTAACTTTTATCAGATTCATAATGCAATATAGTAGAATTAAATCTTCCTCGTGCAAATAAGAGAGGATTTTACTAATGGAGGAAGAGGTCATTCACCCAAACATTTGAAGTTCTTCCTTCTAGTCTTCTAAAAAATTAAAGAAGAATTAAAATAAAGAGAGGACCAAGCCTAAAGCCAAAAGAAGACTACAAGCTTTGAGAAGATGGAGAAGAAAGAAGACTTATGTGGTTGTAGTTCTTGGTTGATGAACACGCCACTTGAAGTGTGAAAGCTCCATGATAAGTGTGAATTGCCGCCACTTGAGGGAACCAAGGCACTCAAGATGAGACTAGGAAGAGGAGAAGATAAGTTCTCACTACACTCAATCACCAATTTGGGAGAGTTTTGATACTACAAATTCCAATTCTGAATTATGAAGGACCCAAGCCCTCCTTTTATAGGAGCAAGGGCCGATCATTAGCTTTACAAAGAGTCTCCTAAGATACCCAAGAGTCTCCTAATCTAACGCCTCTCCTAAGCTAACGCCTAAGCTTCTAGAATTTTCTAAGCTAAAGCCTAAAGATGCTTTACAAAAGAGGTATCTAATGTTTCCCTCTAAGCACCTTCCTAAACACTATTCTATATTATTTACAATTTTATATAAAAGAAACTATAAAGAGAGATATTTAATTGAAGCCCATTCTTGAAAGATTGTAGACTTCTTTGGCTTTAGGCTTCATCCTCTCTTTATTTTATGTCTTCTTTTAATTTTGAGAAGACTAGAAGGAAGAACTTCAAATATGTGTTTGTTTCTTGATCCTTTGGTGCTTTTTCTTTTTAGTATTGAGTTCGTACTTGTGTAATAGACCTATACAAGTTCTTAAACATCATTTCTATTATGTCTTTGCTAGTTCTAAATTCTGTTTTTCATTCCTATTAGGTTTCCTCTGTTTTCTTGAAAACGTGCTGACTGTTTCGATTTATTGCAATTTATTTGCTTACTATAAATTTCTGAAATTCTTGTTTTGAGTTCTTCAAAGTCTTATAAAAGAATAGAAAAAAGAAGTACATCAAAATTCCAAGTACAAAAAAAATGATAAATGAAATAGGATCAGTGTGTAATTCTGCCGAAAAAAATACGGTAATCTGGCATTGATTTTGCAAAATTTATCGCAATTAATTGGCTTACTGTTTTTTGGTAATTCCAGTGTCATTATTGAGATAAGATCTTGAACTTTCTGTGGTTACAATTTCATAATCCAGTTCGCTTTATACAATTCCAGATAAATCTGTAAAGTCACGCACAGTTTGCACAAAAATATTTTCCAGTAGTTCTATTTTTTTTTTGTTTTCTTCATCTATTCTAGTGCTTTTCTCTAGGTTTCTTTTGTGTGCCTTCCTTTCTTTGAGTACCTTATTTTCTTGCTTGTCTTTTATTCACTAATCTTTGAGTTTGTCATATATCTTGTATTCCTTTTGTTAAAGCCTTTCTTGTTTACACCTTTTCTTGTTTGTCTTTTATTGTTCTTTAAGTTTTGTGGTGCTTTGGCTTTGAGATATAATGCTTTTGCTTTGACATCTTTCATTTGAGGTTACTAAGGCCTCACGAGCAGATTGTTTGAGGGAAGTATTCTTTCTTGGAGTGATTTGAGTGATTTTTAATTTTCAGCACATTCTTATAATTGTTCTTTTTGCTAACCTTGTTTTCTTAAAATTGGTTGCTCTTGTGTTTGCTGTTTTCCTTTTCTAATGGATACATATTCAAGTGTTGAATCTTCCAAGCCCAATTCTACTCATAAAACTTATGTTCTTAATGAGTTAAAAGAAGCAAAACAAGCCCTTGCTCTCAAAGATGAAGCTATGAAAAGATTGGAAGAAAGATTAGCAAAAGTTGAATTGAAGCAAGAAAGATCTTCACATTCCATTCATGGCAAACATCATTTTTCTTGGCATTCTTCCAAAGATTCTTCCAATGCTCACGACCATGGAGAGGATTATAGAAGAAGGAGGCATCATCATCATTCACATGGAAAAAAGCCATCACCGTGAACAAGGACATCACCAAGAAGCAAAGCCTCAAGTTCCTTTTGTAAAAGTACCTAGCTTTAGTGGTGATAGTGATCCTAATTTGTATTTAGAGTGGGAGGCTAAATGTGAACAAATTTTTAAAGCCAATGAGGTTGATGAGGACCAAAAGGTGAAAATAGCCTTTTTAGAATTTGTAGATTATGCCATGAAATGGTGGCATGGTATTGCAACAGACATTTGCTATAACAAGAGACCTCCCGTGGTCTCTTAGAACGATTTGATAGAGTGTATGTGCCTTAGATTCGTGCCACCACACTTTAGGAAAGACCTAATGTTGAAGCTCCAACGGTTTCAACAAGTCACGCTAAGTGTGGATGCTTATTTTAAGGAGTTAGAAACGCTTTTACTTAAAGTAAACATGAAAGAGAGTGAGGAAGCTATGATAGCTAGGTTTGTGAGTGGTCTAAGAAGGGATATTCAAGATACTGTTGAACTTCAAGAGTATTCATCTTTGGGATCTTTGGTTCACCTTTCAATGAAGGTTGAATCCCAACTTGCAAAGAAAAATACTTTTAAAACTTCTCCCAATGATGGCTACTACAACAATTCTTGGAAAAATAAAAAAACTTTTTCAAACCTTTCTTCTAAGGATTCTTCTTTCAACCCTAAAGAGTCTAAGCCTTCTACTTATACTCATATATCGTCTAGTAAGAAATGTTTTAAATGTTTGGGATATGGTCACATAGCTTCTAATTGCCCTTTTAAAAGGAATATGTTTGTGCATAATGGGGTAGTAGTTAGTGAGCATGATTCCAATTCATCTAGGCATTTTTCACCTTCTAAGCCATCAAGTGAGATTGAAAGCGAAAGTCCTTGTGAAGGTGACTTATTGATGATAAGGCGAATGTTGGGAACAATTCCAAAATCTTTGGATGATACCCAAAGAGAAAATATTTTTCACACCTGCTGTCTTATCAACAACAAATTATGTTCCTTGATTATTGATGGTGGTAGTTGCACTAATGTGGCTAGTACAAGAGTTGGGGAGAAGTTAGCCTTACCCACTATCTCTCATACCAAGCCTTATAAATTGCAATGGTTAAGTACCAAAGGTGAAATCATGGTTAACAAACAAGTCCTCATTAACTTTGCAATAGGAAAGTATAAAGATGAGGTTTTATGTGATGTTGTGCCCATGGAAGCAACTTGATGAGAATCAAATAAATGAGGGTTTTATTAATGAAGGAAGACGGCATTCACCCTCACATTTGAAGTTCTTCCTTCTTGTCTTCTCAAAATTAAAATAAGACATAAAATAAAGAGAGGATCAAGCCTAAAGCCAAAGAAGTCTACAAGCTTTCAAAGAATGGGCTTCAATTAAATATCTCTCTTTATAGTTTCTTTTAAATTGTAAATAATATAGAATAGTGTTTAGAAAGATGCTTAGAGGGAAACATTAGACACCTCTTTTGTAAAAGCATCTTTAGGTCTTTAGTTTAGGAGTCTTAGGGGGGTGTGCGTTTAGTAGAGAGGTGTAGAAGTAATAGGGAGGTGCCAAAGTGAGAGAGGAAGTCACACCTTCCTCATTGGGGGGAATTTTGAATTTAATTAGCTTTGCATTTCAGCACCTCTAGGCTATAAATTAAGGTGCTGCCTTTGTATTTTTCAGATTTGAATTTTGAATTAGAGAAACTATACTCAATTTTTGAGAGAGAATTGGAGAGCTTTGTGCCTTCCTCACTTAGTCTTATTTTGAGAGTTCTTTGGTTACCTCAAGTGGCGGCTTGCACACTCATCTTGGAGTCTCCATCCTCTAAGTGGCGTGATCATCCAACCATTCTTCCATCTTCATGAGCTTTCTCTTCTCCTTCCTTCTTTCTCTTGTTATGTTCATGTCTTAGCTTTATTCTTTGCTTTTTCAGTTCGGTATTTCAATTCCTATGTGTTTTGCTTCGGTTCATTTCATTTTCTACCGTTCAACTTTGTTTCTTCTTCATTTCTAGCTTAATTGTTCGGTGCAATTATGTTCTTATGCATTTTGTTCGGTGCCTTTGCCTTTTCACTCAATTTGTTCGGTTCAATTTGACAATACTTGGAACTTCCATATGAGTTTGGGTTTTGGTACTAGTCTTGGTGAGTTCTTGAACATAGAACCTTGATCCAATTCTATTTTAAAGTGCCTATCTCATATCCAACTCAAGATGATTCCTAGGAATGTCAAGAATCATTCATATTGTGCTATTGGAATCATATCACAACTCATCTTCTTTTAGGAAGGCCTTGGCAATATGATAGACATGTTTTACATGATGGCCTATCCAATACAATGTCTTTTTCCTTCCAAGGGCGCAAGGTTATCTTAAAACCCCTCTCTCCCAAAGAGGTTCATGAGGACCAAATAAAAATGAAAACTAAAAGAGAAAATGAGAAAGCAAAAGAACTAAGTACTAAACCGAGTCACACCACTTTATCCACTAAATCATTCATGTTGACTCGTGTTATGCCTCAAGTTGAACCTCAAAGGTATTTTTCTTCTTTATCTTTTTCATTACCCAAGGTTCCTATTTCAACACCAACTTGGTTAAAGAATGTTAGGGATGATTTTTTCATACCTCCTAATGGTTTTCACCATTTAATAGGACTTTTTCCAAAAAAATATCATCATTCCCAAACAATTTTTTCCAACTTGGTCTGTTTATAGGACCTCCTTTTCTGAACTCCCACTGCTTACAAATTCTAAGTCATGTTTGTTGATCCTGCCGGCAACTTGAACGTGGGTGGATCGCTTCGTAACACTTTCTGCCCTGTCTTCGCGACTGCGTCTCCTGAAGTATCACCTTCTGAACTCTCTCTCTCAGATGTCTTCAAAATGTGACCTGCAAAATACACAGACGGCGCCTCTAGCGGCCGTTTGCACTCCGACGATCAAGTTAGTTCAACAGAACCACCAGAAACTGGAAACTTAGTAAAAAATGTGTCTGTGAGAAAAACTTGCACTCTGTTTTTCTTCTATCTTTTTTTTTCTCCCTCACTCTCACTCTGATTCTGCCTTTTATCTTTCTTTCCCTGCTTCTGGGCATAACAGAATTCTGTTATGCTTTTCTGGCATGTGTCAGAACCCTGTCGTGCTTTTCAGAGAAAGCGTACCTTCAGAATCAGCAATGGGGAGCGTGAGAGTCTGCGCATGTCTGCGCTTGTCTGTACCTTTAGCGGTACGGAGTGCTCTTTTGTCTGGACCGCACCCCTCTCAGATGGTGACACGTGGAGGCCTGCAACTCACATCTAACCACACACGTGTCGCTTACTGGAAGGGCTCTAGCGCCTCTCTTTGTCTACCTAAGCTACACCCTTGCGGAGTAACTTAGGATGCTTCTCTTATCTGGGCAAATTGCATACTCTTAGGAGAACGTCGGGTGTGGCTGGTCTAGGCGCACTCACCAAACGTTACTCTCTGCGTAGGCGACTTACCCTTCAGGATGACACGCACGTAATGGGTTGAGGGAATCACCAATCACCGACTGGCTTACTAGTTCCCTCAGGCCACTCTCGTGCATGATTCCTTGAGGGGTGCCCATGCGAGGTCCATGCGTAACGCTCTCGCTGGGAACCTTAGTCCCAGTTTAACTGCGTGTAACACGAGACCCCGATGACAATACACCCGATGACTGATCAGTGTTTATTCGCTACTCGCGCTCTGCCTCCAGGCGCGAGTCTGGGAACTGGTCTGCTGGTGGTCACTTGGCTACTGACCACCGATCACCATTCTGGGTGATCTGTCCCCCGACCTCTCTGCCGCCTGATCTGTCGGTGGTAACTTGGTTACTGACCACCGATCACCTCTCTTGGCGATCGTCCCCCTACCTCTCTGCCACCTGGTCCACGTGTCACCCTGCGAGTGGTCCACGTGGTTCTCTGATGCTGATGTCATCGACTACCGATGACCGATCGGATCATTTGCCTTTTTCTTATTCAACTTTTAATTGTAAAAATAAATTGACTTTGTTATGTGCAGGGATTCAGAATTCGTGGTCGAATTCTCTCCAACTCGAGGAGTATGATAGAGATCAAATAAGAGAAGATTTTACTAATGGAGGAAGAGGTCATTCACCCAAACATTTGAAGTTCTTCCTTCTAGTCTTCTCAAAAATGAAAGAAGAATTAAAATAAAGAGAGGACCAAGCCTAAAGCCAAAAGAAGACTACAAGCTTTCAAGAATGGGCTACAATTAATATCTCTCTTTATAGTTTATTTTGTATAAATTTGTAAATAATATATAATAATGTTTAGGTAGGTGCTAAGAGGGAAACCTAAAGATACCTCTTGTGTAAAGCATGTTTAGATATTAGCTTTAGAAAAATCTAGAAGGTATCCCTTCTATTCTCCACTTTAGGCGCTAGAAGTGGAAGAGTTGCAAGGTAACCTTGGATAGCTTCCTTTGTAAGCTTCTTGCACACTCATGACCGGTCCTTCTCCTATAAAAGGAGGGCTTGAGTCTTTCTAATACAGATTTTATATTTTGAGTACAGAAATTCTCCCAAATATGTGAGTGATTGAGAGACTTGTGTCTTCTCTTATTCTAGTCTTATCTTGAGAGCAATCTTGGAACCTCAAGTGGCGGCATCTACACTCATCTTGAAGCTTTGCATCCTTCAAGTGACGTGTTCCTCTCCAAGGACTCTAACCACATAAGTTCTCTTCTCCTTTCCATCTTATTCATCCATTTCCATTCCCAAATAAACTCTAAAACATGTCTTAGGCCTTTCTAGTCTTTGTAATCGGTTCATTTGCATCTTTTCTTACTTTTGTTCGATTCATTTGATTCCTAGCATGTTTTGTTCGATTCATTTGATTTCTTGACTATTTTAATCGGTTCATTAGCTTCCTTTCATGCTTTTGTTCGGTTCATTTGCTTTCTAGGTAGTTATAATCGGTTCATTTGCTTTCTTGTTCATTCTAATCAGTTCATTTGACAAAAAATGGGTTTCCAAATGAGTTTTGGCTTGGTTTCTTATGATTTGGTTAGTTCTTGAATGAAAGAACAATGATCCAATTCTAGAAAAGTGCCTAATCATATTCCAACTCAAGTTGAATCTATAACATGTTCATATTATATCTCTATCATGTTATTGGAATCATATCAGTTTGTGCCTCTAGGAATGAGTTGCCATGCAATGATATAGGCAATTAATCTTGGGGTTAAATTCAGGTTACCTGCATGGAACCTGTTCACACTTAGGCATGGATCCCTTACACAGCTTCAATAGTACTGAATTTTGTTAAACTCCTGAATCCCATCTGTATTCCCTTTGCCAACCTTCAAACCAACATACTTGATTCCAGCCACTGAATTCCATACTTCATTGGTGACTTTTATCTTAATCCCTTTCACGTAGGACACAAGGCTTTTCCCATCCAAAGTTAGATTGGTGTAGAACACCTTCACTAGATCAGGATACACATTACCAGTCATTTAAAGAAGCTGCTTCAGCCTTTGATGCTTGAAGGCAGATCTGGTTTCGGCCAGATTCTCAGTTTTCAGCCAAGAGAACTCTAGGACTTTAGGGATGTTGATTTGCTTTCTACTCATTTCATGGATGTAGGCAGTTATCCCCTCATCATCTCCAGCAAACCAGTTTTCCAGTACTCCTTGAAAGTTGTTCTGCTTGTCTTGATTCTTCTTTTTCTGACATGATGAAGAAGCCATGGTTGAACCAGAGTTGGGTCTAGAAGCACAACTTGAAACAGGGTTAGTGTATAGTGATAAACGTACAGTAACAAATAACCAAAGAAAGAACATTACCTTTTGATTTGAATAGTGAGCAGTGAGTGTGAGCAATGTATTAACACAGATTTATATAGAAGAATGGAGATGGGTTGATGAAGCAGTTAAGGGCAGTGATACACGAGGATTTTATTCTCTGTATATGTGCAGAGAATCTTTGAAAAGGGGCAGCAAATATTTTGAATCACGATGCATACATATCACACCAAAATTAAGCAGCCAATGCATCAAATCTGTTACAAGACCATGACCAAAACCGTCAAAGATTCAGTGGTTAATACCCACTAAGCCAGTCAATCAGTCAAAGATCAAATATTAAAGTTTCTCTTTCCTAGTCATCAATGTACACCAATATCAAAAAAAATAAACACGTTTAATTGCGAATAAACAGATTTATTTTTTTACTGCAGAGCACAATTAACATTTATAATACCCAATTCATTCAGCAGAAAATTAAACCTATCTTTGGCCAAGGGTTTTGTAAACAAATGTGCTAGCTGTAAATCAGTACCAATGAATTTAATCTCACATGTTCCATTTGATATATGTTCTCTTAGAAAGTGATATCTTATTTCAATCTGTTTTGTCCTTGAATGCATAATAGGATTTTTAGTTAAATTGATGGCACTAGCATTATCGCGTAGTAAAGGTATATTATTAAGCAAGATACCAAAGTCATTTAATTGTTTCCTTAGCCAAAGAGTTTGAGCACAGCAATATACTCTGCTTCAGCAGTAGAGTGAGCAACACAAGCCTGCTTTTTGCATTGCCATGAGATCAAGCTTGATCCAAGCAAATGGCACGAGCCACTGGTTCTCTTTCTGTCAATCTTGCAACCTGCAAAGTCTGAATCAGAGTAACCAGTCAAGCTTAATGAAATATTACCTGGATACCACAAACCAACTTCTTTTGTTCCTTATAGATATTTCAGAATCCTATTAGCAACATTGAAATGTGACTCTTTTGGAGCAGATTGGAAACAAGCACACATACATACTGCAAACATTATGTCAGGTCTGCTGGTAGTGAGATACAATAGGGATCCTATAAGTCCTCTGTACTTAGTCTCATCAACAGGAATTCCAGCTATATCATGATCCAAGTGACAACTAGTTGACAATGGTGTGTTGATTGGCTTGCACTTGTCCATTCCCTTGAGTTGTTTGATCTGCAAGCCTAGAAAATAATTCAACTCACTCATCATAGACATTTCAAACTCACTCTTCATGATTTCCACAAATGTTTCACACAATTCTCCATTGTTTGATCCAAATATGATATCATCCACATAGACTTGCACTAGAATTGTGTCATCCTCTTTCTTCTTAATGAACAAGGTTTTATCTGATGTGCCTTTGTCATAGCCTTGTGAGGTAAGAAAATCACTCAACCTCTCATACCATTTTCTAGGAGTTTGCTTAAGCCCAAAAAGAGCTTTCTTGAGTTTGAACACATGTTCTGGATGTTGATGGTCTTCAAATCCTGGTGGTTGTGAAACAAAAACTTCTTCATTGATATAACCTTTCAAGAAGGCACTCTTCACATCCATTTGAAATAGCTTATGTATTAAGACAGTTATATCAGTTAAGTGATTTTTGATATTAAGTAGATTGATTGGCAAGCTACATTCACATTAAGCTACATTCTTCTTCTTCTTCTTCTTCTTCTTCTTCTTCTTCTTCTTCTTCTTCTTCTTCTTCTTCTTCTTCTTCTTCTTCTTCTTCTTCTTATTAGAGTCGTCCGCGGTGCCGACGTCCTCGACGCCTACAGAAAACGGGCGGCCTAGAAGAAGGAGCGCCGAAGCATCGACGTCCTACCTACTGCAAAGGGCTCGGATGCCCGGAAGAGGCCAAGGGATGTTGGTAACATTGCCACCACCACTTGCTCCCTAGGCTCCATGCCGACACCGCCACCTCGTCGGGACACGGTTGAGGTGGACTCACCCTCACCTAGGCATGTGGATGAAGGTAATCAAGACTAGGTTTGCCTTCGGCCGGGCTGTGGCCTTTTTGCTTTGTTGTTTCTCTCTCCTCTGAGGCCGGGGTGTGGCCTCCCTCTTTTGCTATCAATGTATTGTCCTTTTCTTTTTCATTACGCTCTCTATCTACTTGAATTTGAAGAAAAAATTTCACAAGTTAAAAATGTCAGTCTTTATTTGAATGGGCAGTCAGCATTCTTTATTTGCATGGGCGGTCGACCTTTAATGCACAATCTAAATTAGAACAAGTTGAATGGGCAGTTGGCCATTAATGTGATCGCTTAATCGAACAAATGGAATGGGCGATCGACCATTAATGTGATCACTTAATCGAACAAATTGAATGGGCGGTCGACCATTAATATGATTGTTTAATCAAACAAGTTGAATGGGTGGTCGGCCATTAATGTGATTGCTTAATCTAATGAATTGAATGAGCGATCGGCCATTAATGTGATTGCTTAATCGAACAAATTAAATGGGAAGTCGACCATTAATGTGATTTCATAAATTGATTTTAATCTTACATGTGCCAAGTTGCAAGGTTAACTTGGGTGTGTTGATTGGTCTCGGCAGGGTATGTCGGTTAAGGCTACATCTAGACCGAGCCGAGTGAGAGGTGTTGGTAGGGTACGGCGGTTAAGGCTTCGTCCAGACCAAACCTAGTTGATCGGTCTTGGCAGGGTATGTCGGTTAAGGCTACATCCAAACCGAGCCGAGTGAAAGGTGTTGGCAGGGTATGCCGGTTAAGACTTCGTCCAGACCAAACCTAGTTGATCAGTCTTGGCAGGGTATGCCGGATAAGGCTACATCCAGACTGAGCCGAGTGAGAGGTGTTGGCAGGGTATGCAGGTTAAGGCTTCGTCCAGACCAAACCTAGTTGATCGGTCTCGGCAGGGTATGCCGGTTAAGGGTACATCCAGACCGAGCCGAGTGAGAGGTGTTGGCAGGCTATGTCGGTTAAGGCTTCGTCCAGAGCAAACCTAATTGATCGGTCTCGGCAGGGTATGCCGGTTAAGGCTACATCCAGACCGAGCCAAGGATTTGCAGGAGAATAATGCTAGTACTTTGAGAAAAACGCCTCGTCAAAACCTCCCTGGTAGGGTGAGGAAAGAGTGTGTGACTTTATTTGATTTAGCTGTAATAAAATTTAAGCTGCATGGCATTCCATGTCCTTGGTACAATTTTGCCCGAAAGCCATTCTAAGTGATAAGCTCCCCCTTTGCGACTTCTCGGACTCGGAAAGGCTCCTCCCAGTCGGACGAGAACTTCCCTTCGTTTTTTCCCGCATCGATGCGCACCCTACAAACAAGGTCTCCCTTTTAGAAGCTCCTCGGTCGGACTTTTCTGTTGTACCATCTTGATGCCCGAATCTTGCTCTTGTCTTCAATCTCACTTACCAAATCAAGGTTGATTGCTAGGCTTTCCTCGTTTAGGGTGAGGTCGAACATTTTCCTTCATAAGGTGGGCTTGTCCACTTCGACCGGGATCATCGCCTCGGTCTCGTACGTCAGGCTATATGGCGTTTCCTGCGTGGTTGTCTGAAGGGTGCACCTATACGCCCAGAGTACTTCTATTAGCTCCTCGGTCCATCAGCCTTTTGCCTTGCCCAGGCGTTTCTTGAGCTTGTTCAGTATGACCTTGTTTGCGGCCTCGGCCTGCCCATTGGTTTGTGGGTGCTCGACCGAGGTCGTGATTGACTTGATACCGAGGTCATCGTAGAAGGACTGAAGTCCTCGATCAATGAATTGTCGGCCATTGTCAGTTATGATTGTATTCAGAATGCCAAATCGACACACGATGCTTCTCCAAACAAAATTCTGAACGTTTTTGGCCGAGATGGATGCAAATGGCTCGTCCTCGATCCATTTGGTAAAGTAGTCGAGTCCCACTAGGGGGAACTTGGTCTGCCATTTGTCTGGTGGAAAGGAGCGATGATGTCCATCCCCCAGATGGCGAACGACCATGGGGAGATAAGGTTGTGCAGCTTTTCCGGTTTAGTATGCTGGAGGGTGTCGAACTCCTGACACTTGGAACATTTTTTCACGTACTCGGCACAGTCCCCTTGGACAGTCGGCCAGTAGTAGCCTGCTCTCAAGACTGTAGAGGCCATAGTCCGTGCCCACAAGTGGTTTCCACAAACTCCTTCGTGGATCTCGGTCAGGACATACTCCGCTTGCTTGTTGGTGATGTGCACTTCAGCAAGGGGTCGAGTAGCCTCATCGGTATAGATCGTCATTGATCATGGTGTGTCGGTCACACTGTTGCTTCTTGGTTTTTTCTTGTTCTGGCTTGCATGTGCCATCCTCTAGTTACTAGATGATGGGTGTCATCCAGTTATCGATTTCGGCCTCGGTTATTGCGAGGCATTCGGTCTCGGACACACTCGGGTGCCTCAGCCATATCTGTATAACTGATCTTTGGTGGCTCTTCTTCTTGGTGACCGATAGCCTAGACAAAGCGTTGGCCCTTTTGTTTTCCTCCCTCAATATGTGCTCCAAGGGTGCTTTATTGAACCGGGCGATGCTGTTTCGGACGACATGGTAGTAACGTTGTAGTAGGGGTTCCTTCACCTCGAACTCTCCCTTGACTTTGCCGACCATAACCTGGGAGTCGCTTTTTCACATGACCTCACATGCTCCCATGTCGTAGGCTAGGTTTAGCCCAGCGAGCAAGTCCTCGTACTCCACCTGGTTATTCGTGTTAGAGTTAAACAGTGTCTAAGTTCAATAGGGGAGGGGTGAATTGAGCTTATCAAATTTTCGCAAAAGAAACTGATTTACAGTGTAACAAAGGTAAAAAGAACAGATTGATTTTAAATGAAACAGATTGTTTTTACAAATGACTTTAGCACAAACAGAACTTGATCAACAAGGTTTAGATCAACCAGCAGGAATAGCAGAAACAAATTGATTAACTTTTACAGCTTATAAAGTTGCAAATTGTATGTGGGGTGTCCTAGAAGCAGAATAGCTATGTGTGATCCGATGTTTCTCACAATACCTATCAAATTTTGCATTTTGAAACTCTCCCCTATGATCACTACGAATCTGTTTTATTCTATTTTCATTTTCAATATGCAAAACCTTAGCTAGTTTCTTAAAGGCCTTATATGCATCATTTTTAGAAGTAAGAAACAAAGTCCATGTATATCTTGAGAAGTCATCAACAATTACCAAAGCATAAAGGTTTCCAGCCAAACTAGCAGTCCTAGAAGGTCCAAACAAATCCATATGCAGAACATCGAAAACCTTATTTGTAGAAATCACATCCTTTGTTTTAAAAGAGGTTCTTATTTGTTTGCCCTTTACACATGCATCACACAATCTGTTATTTTGAAATTTTATGTTTGGTAAACCAGAAACAAGTTCCTTAGATTTCAGCTTATTTAAATGATTTGTATGGATATGAGCTAGCCTCCTATGCCATAGTCAGGACTCATCACTTTTAGACAACAAACACTCATTTTTAGAACAGCTATTCATAATATCTAAGAGATAGATGTTGTTTACCCTTTTTCCTGTGAAAAACACCTTACCAGAAATTTCATTTGAGATTGTCAAGTGTTGGCTTCAAAATTAACCTTGTATCCCTTGTCACACAGCTGGCTAATGCTTAGAAGACTATGCTTTAGCCCTTCAACATACAGTACATTCTCAATAGTGGTTGAGTCTTTAGTACCAACATCTCCTCTTCCAAGAATTCTTCCTCTATTGTTGTCTCCATATGTGACATGTCCTTCAGCTTTGAGTTTTAGGCTTATGAATTGAGTCAAGTCACCTGTCATGTGCTTCGAGCACCCACTGTCCAGGTACCACTGATTTTTCCTGCTATTCTTCTGCAAAACAGATTTAGCACATATGGTACCCCTTTTAGTCTAGGGTCCAGCATGATTAATACCTTTCCTTAGGAAGCCATTTGGCCAATCCTTTAGGAACAAGGTACCTTCTAGCTTTACATGTTCTAGATATATGTCCAGACTTCATATAGTAAAAACAAGTTGCAGAATGCATTGTATTTAAACAGCTAAAAGAGGAAAAACCTGTTTTAGAAAGGAACAAAAAAACTGGACAACTTTTTCACATTGCTTTTTGTACCGCCCTGGTAGTCGGAAGTGATGACGTGGCATCAAGCTACAGTGTAGGCGTGTTGACAAGGCACCAGATTTGCAGAAGGGAAGGAAGTCAGGGGGTTCGTGTAGTCGCCAGTTATTAAGTTGGCATGTTCCAATCTCCAGCATACCAGGACCGGCGATCGCCCAATTGAAGGTGAAGTCGCCAGATGTGAACTCAGGCGACCAAGTGATTGGAGATCGCCAGAGCAAGCACATCGCCGAAGATGAAGGTGGTGCAGATTATGAAGGCGGACGGCGAGACCACAGGGAAGATGTATGAAGGCACCCTAACTCTCCAATTCCAGTAGAGATCGCGCTCCCAAGTTAGCTATGCATTGGGCAGTACCATGCATAAGTAACTTAGCCAAAAAGAGAGTCAGAAGCAGCGCCCAAGTCAAGGAGGCTCCAGATGATGGCACGTGTACGACTAGATGCGAACCACGTGTCCAGGTCTGTAACTGCCAGGAGAGAGAAAGTGACCAGGTATATAAGAGTTCTCAACGAACTTTCTGAGGTACGCACGTTCAGATTATACTCTTTACGCTTGCGAGTTCTAGAGCTTACTGTGAGAGAGAACATTGCACGGTTCCTTGAGAGTTCTTGAGTGTTCTTGCTCTTAGTATTTGGTGGTTCGGTCACTGACTTGGGCGTTGGAGTGCGATTGGCCGCAGCGGCGCCGCTCTGTTCTTTTGCAGGTTCTTGAGGCGGATCTTGAAGAAGGACGGAGGTTTGAAGCGGTGCACACGTCGATCCTTTGACGAGGCAGGTTCCAGCGTTCTGGTCAATAGGCAGGATCATCAGGCGCCCACCGTGAGGCCGTGTAAAACTTGCTCTCATACCACAGCGTGAGTTCTTGGAGGTTTTCGTAGTTTTCTGCGTGGTTGTGTGCTGGTGCAACCATCGTTCGCTGTTCGTTTGAGATTTGTTCGGTGATTTCGCGTTTTCCACCATTCGTTTGGATTTTTGTTCGGTGAGGTGAGGTTTTCTGCTGTTTACGTGTGATTTGTTCGGTGGAGTTTGAGTTCTTTCGCTCGCTTGGTTATCCGTGGGAGAAGCGGTAGTTTCTGGTCGAGTTGCAGGTTTCTTTGGAGGTTCGCGGTGTTCTTGAGTTTCCTCGCGGAGTTTCGCACAGTTTTTTTCGATTGATCGCTGAATCGATCGTAGCTGAAGTAAGTGTTGTTCGCTGCATTCTGTGATTCGCCAAGTTTCATGAGAAAAATGAGAAGCAATCGTTCAAGTCCGGTTGCGCCCGTCGCTGCTGAAGGCGGCGCCGCCATGACCATGGCGCAGATGGTAGAAATTATGCGCTCGTTGCAGGCAACTGTGGAAGCCTCGCGCATAGAACAGGCGAGAATGCACGAGGACCTGGCCGCCTCTCGGGCCAGGAATGATGAGCTTAGCAAGGTGACTGAGGAGCTGCGTCAAGCTCTTCAGGAGCAGCAAGGGCGTTCTATCGCTTAAGAGGTCGCGTCGTCGTCGCCACCTCGTGTTTTCCCTATGCCTTTCGATCAGGCGATTACTGACACGCCTATTCCTGCGAGTGTGGTTCCTGTTAAGGCTGTTTTCACCGGCGTGGAGGATCCTGAAGCTCATCTCACCACGTTCCATACGCAGATGATGCTGTCAGGGGGATCAGACGCCGTGTACTGCAAGATGTTCGTGAGCACGCTCTAGGGAACGGCGCTGGAATGGTTTGTGAGCCTGCCTAACGGTCACATAACCAGTTTTCAACAGTTCTCGAAGATTTTCGTCAAGCAGTACATCGTGAATAAGGCACCGCCCAGGGTGTCTTACGACCTGTTTGATATAAGGCAGTATCAGGGAGAGTCCCTCAGGGACTACCTAAATCGCTTTGGGGCGCAGATGGTCAGATCGCCGGCCAAAGATGAAGAAATGCTAGTCTATGCATTTAAGAAGGGCGTGCTGCCGGGACCATTCTGCGAGGCATTGATCAGGGCACACCCCGCCACGTTTGCTGAGGTCAGGCGACTTGCGGTGGCCCACATCACCGACGAGAGCGAAGTCGCCGAGAAGAGAGGAAGCGTGGCCCCCACTAGGCCACGCGCCCAGACCAGGATCCAGCCGCAGAGGGTGCTGGAGACAGCGGTGGCCAGAAGGGATCAGAGGACTCGCCATCCTTATGACCCAAGGAAGAACAAGGGCAGGGGCCAAGGATGCCAGCAACCAGCACGCCGGGAATACAATCGCCCGCCTAAGCACAAGTTTGTCATGGGATTGGCGGATCTGATCGCCATTCCCAATATATCCGCTAGGTTGAAGGCGCCAGAAAAGGTGGGCGACAAGGTGCTGGGACCAAAGCCAGACGCCTGGTGTGAGTTTCACCAGGGCTTTGGCCATACAGTGGACTCGTGCTTAGCATTAGGATACCAGCTCGACGATCTGGTTAAGAGCGGGTTCCTAAATGATTATTTGCTGGACAGAAGGACGGGGGGCGCATCGAGCTCCCAACCAGCAGGCGCTGAGGCTCAGCAGCACGAGATGCCCACGCACGGAGAAATCCACACCATTGCAGGGGGTTTCTCAGGAGGTGGATGCACCGCATCACAGAGGAAGAGGTACGTGAGGTCTGTGATGACGGTGGATATGTTTGAAGACCACTCGCCAGAAGTGGATATTACATTCACCAAGCAAGATCTCCGGGATGTTGTGCCTCATGACAACGATCCCATAGTAATTTCGTTGATAACAGCAGGAAGGAAGGTCCACAGGGTACTGGTGGACCAAGGAAGCTCGGCAGACGTGATGTTCTGGCCGACTTTCACGCAGTTGGAGCTGCCCCTTGACCAGCTGAGGCCCTATGGAGGGTGTTTGTATGGTTTCGCTGGTGAATGTAACTACAAGAACACATGATTCTTGACATTCTTAGGAACAACTTGAGCTGGATTTGAAAGGCACTCTACTTTAGAATTGGATCAATGTTCTAAATTCAAGAACTCACCAAAACTAAGCACCAACCAAGACTCATATTGAAGTCCATGTATTGTCAAATTGAATCAAAACAAAAGGAAAGAAGAACAAGAATTAAAACTGGACAGAATTAAGAACACAATGCTAGAAACACAAAATAAACGGTAGAAAAAGAAGTAAACTCTAGGAATCAAAACTACCGAATGGAAAATTGTAGAAAAGGGAAGAAGAACACTTATAGAATAAGATGCTTGCTGGATTTTGAGAATTGGAAGAAGCCATTCACGCCACTTGGAACCTTGAACCAAGATAAGTGATGGAGTGCCACCACTTGAAGCTCACCATAGCTCACAAGATAAGGCAAAGAAGAGGAAGACTCAAAACTCACAAATTCTCTCCAAAATTGAGTATAGTCTCTCTACTATAAAATTCCAATCTGAATTGTGAAGGACCTAAGCCCTCCTTTTATAGGAGTAAGGGCTGGTCATTTACATAGCTTATTCCCTAAGCTACCCAAAAAACTCCTAAGATCACACCCCCCTTACTAAGCTCACTCCCCAAGCTTCTAGAATTTGCTAAACTAAAGCCTAAAGATGCTTTTACAAAAGAGGTGTCTCATGTTTCCCTCTAAGCACCTTTCTAAACATTATTCTATATTATTTACAATTTAAAAGAAACTATAAAGAGAGATATTTAATATGAAGCCTATTATTTGAGAGTTTGTAGACTTCTTTATCTTTAGGCTTGATCTTCTCTTTGACTTCTTTTAATTTGTGAGAAGACTAGAAGGAAGAACTTCAAATGTGTAGGTGAAAATCCTCTTCCTTCATTAATAAAATCCTCTCCTAGTGGATATCCATCATTTGCTTTGAGATTGCTTTGATCAAGAGAGTGTGGAATAGGATTTTCATCTTGTATTGATTTCAGGTCTTTCTGTAACAAATGTAATCCTTTTGTACTTTGAAGAAATTATGTGTGTGAAGCTGAGAAGTGTTGTGTGCTCTTGAGGTTGTCAAGATCAGCATTCTTAGTGGTGTTTGTGCTCAGCCAAAGGAAATGTGTGTCTTGAGGGGATCAAGGTTACTTCTTTGGTGGTGTTGTAAGTAATCTAGGGTTGATTGCTTAGTGGATTCCCCAGTGGTTTCTGGGTAGACTGGATGTAGCTCTAGGTTTAAGAGTGAACCAGTATAAACCTCTGTGTGCATTCTCTCTATCCCTTGAACTCTTTAATTTCAGTTTATATTTGTGAACTGGTATAAACAATCGATTGTTTCTGCGAAACAACTGATTGTTTTTCTGGTGTTGTGCTAAATTGCTTTGTGTTTTTGGCAAACTGAATTCTCAATCAAGTTTTCTCGAAGTAATTTCATTCTAGACTTAAAAGTTTGCGAAAACCCTTTTTAAACCATTCACCCCCCCCCCCTCTAGTTTAAAGCCATACATTCTAACACACAACTCTTCAAGAAACCCTATCAAGAAGAGTTTTACAACCACACTTTACAAGGAATTGAAGTATGAAATGAATACACCTGATAGAGAATGCAGAAATCTGCCTTAGACCAGTAGAACAGATTGCTCACACAGTGACAACACCTCTAACCAAGCCTTAGAACCAACCAAGAACAATCACACTTTGTGATTTGAAAAATCTTTCAAGAACTCGTGCTAATCCTCTGAAATCTCTTATTTCTCAGTTGTAAAAAACTAGTTTTCTCAATTGTATGAACAACATTTTAAAGTCATAACAATCTCTCTTTTTATAGGAAAACATTTTATAACAAACTTTCAAAAAATAGTTAAAGCTGTTACAAAAAGAACACATTGAAAATAAAATGAATAGATTTATTTTCAAAGGCAGTTAGAGAATTTGTTATATGTAGGAGACTTAGTCAAACTCCCTGGTGCAAGGATAAAACGTGAAAAGCCTTTTAAGACAACCATGGCACCAAACTAAAAAGAATCTATTCATTTACAGAAGAACAGATTCATTTTCAAAACGTAACAAAAACTTTTTAACAAGTGAAACACAGTCGTTTTGATGGAATGAAAACTTAGTTAAGATACTTGATGCATAAAACCTGATTTTCAAATGCACTTAATCAAAGCATCAGTTTAAGAAAAGAATTTATTCATTTAGAGAAGAATATATTCATTTTCTATGCAGGAAAGGATATTTTTGCAAAACATGTGAAAAACAGTTTCATAAAACTTGTGCTTGCTCTTGTCACATGGTCAGGGGTTAAGAGATGAGTTACTCAACAGAAAGGCCTACTTTAAACAACCTCTAATCTATACCTAAGACATCCTTAAAGCAAATACAAATACTAAGGAAAATTACACATTTGGCTTCATCAAACACTTTGTCTTGAAGGGGAAGCATCCATCTTTAACACTAGTAACTAATCAATCTCCACCAAAACTCTAAAAGAATTCTACTCTTATCTATCCGTTCAATCAAAAAGCTCACTCTTTGCAGCTTGTGTGTTGACGACATTACTATCTTAGAGAACTCTCGTACCAACCCATTGAAACACATTACCTTTCCTTTGGTTGGGATCCACTACATTTTTCTGAGTTGTAATGACATAGACTAAAATTTTCATATTCACCATTCAAACTTACTACATTTTTCTTCAAGAATGTTCTCATTACTCATAGGTGTTTCTCATGTGTCCCAAAGTACAGGATAGATAGACATGTCATCTCTTTATAAACTACGATAAATTTATTTAAGAGGATAAGAAATGTCATATTCATGACAACATGAATATGTATGTCAAGTTCATCACTAAAACTGACATCGTTACTCACTCTTACGGGTCATATTTGGGTCTATATAGGTTGCCTCATACAGATTTCACTTTTTACTTAAAGTTTTGGATACCCACATCTCATGTCTACTTGGAAAACATTGATGTTTCATGCAACTTAATCCACCATATTATCATCCCTCAACAATCTTGTTTATCTTTCAATATTCCACACATAATCTAGATTTCTCATTCCTCTTGTTTACCAACAATATTGATATTCCTTATGGTAGCATACTTTACCTAATAATCTATTTTCTCCAATTTAATTTTTCAACTTTACTATTCAGATTAAGCCTTTTTATAAAGTGTCATTAACACCAACCCTGCTTAAGCACCAACCAAAGAAAATTCCACTTTTATCTTTGAAGACAACCTTGACACTTTCTTTGGATATCTATGTATAAAACTCCACTTTGTCGAAGTACTACTTATCTAACATGCTTTATTTATCTTTATTTGAAGCCAGATTATAAAACAAGTTACCCTAATTCGTGACTCATTCCATACTCATTGTGCAACTACTCATTCCATATTATTCCAATTTGAAGATGTCGCAATTCTATTCATCATAATTAAAAAAATGTCATTAACACAATGTCAATTCATCCCAGATATCTAGGTCCTCTAACTCACTTAGAATTTAAGTCCATCATTAATAATAACCACCTACAGTGTATATATAAAAAATTACTACACTAAAACTTACAACCAAACATTTTCATCATTCACATATAATACATATCATTCAATCACAGAACATTTAAAAATTCATAACATTCAAGAACATTTCTAGTATAAAAAACAATATTTAACTTCCAAACTATCAAATCTAATATTTATACATGTTTGCACAACATAAAATCAAACAATTTCATCAAATAACATCCTTGCAAGAGAAATTGAAACTTGGGACCACATCCCCTCCACATTCAGATCTTATACCCTATGGTACTATTCAAAGTTAAAGTTAGCTTCCCTTATCTGAAATTCTATATTCCAATGAAAACTTCAACTCTAGTAGGGAAACTAGTTCAAAATATAGGGAACCAAAACATGTTATCCAAACATCACCAAAATTCAGTATATGGTAAAACTAGTAAAGAGTAACACTTACCCCATTGTCTCTATGAGGATTGATGGCTATGTCCTAAGGAAAAATAGAGAATAAAATATCTTTAGAGTAATAATGAACTTACTTTATTTGAAAATTTGATCAGATAGAAATTTAGCCTAACTCTTCAACTATTGCAGGTGTGATCAGATTTTGAAATAGATGAGTTATGGGAGAGAAATTGAAGAAAGTAGGAAGAGTGGAGATATAAAGATAGAAGAAAGATAAGAAAAAAAACAAGTGACAACAAATAATACATGGATTTGGTTAAACTAATAATACAACAAATGTTTAGATCAATCTAATATAAATAAAATATCTTTACAGAAAAACTAAATTAGTGACAAAAAAAATTCATAAAATATTTGTTACCTACAAATGAAGTTTACATTGAAAATATCGGCTACATGTGTTCAAATATTACTGATTGATTTGTGTTCCCCTATAATAATGTTAAGAGATCATGATGTTATTAGAATTTATCGATAGACATTTTCGTCTATACTTACTAAGAATGTTTTCCACCAATGTATTTGTCAGTAATTCATCAGTAGTATTTACCTACAACAAAATTACCAATGAAATTTTTTTCATAAAAAATCCATAAAAAACATATAAAAACAAAATTTCGAACTTACCCGTACATTTTGAATATCAAAAGTTTACAATTTTCTTGTAATAATCACTGAGAACTTTTACAACTCATAATATGGTTAACCTATGAAGAATTTATAACTTTTCATAATTTTAAAAATACTTTAGTTGACAATCTCAATGATAATGTTGTATTCTTCAAAGTTATTGTGTTCCTATTTAAACTTTTCTAACTAATATTTTTTTTCCTCTTTTCTTAACTTTAATGTTATTTTAACCTTTTCCAAAATATTTTGTTAGATTTTTTATTTTAAAAAATAAATTTGCAAATTTTCCCTCTATATATGATCAATTTTTTGTTTTGAGTACGTAATAATATTTTTTCAAATTGAATACTTTAAATTTGCTAATTTTTGGATATTTCAGAAGAATATCTATTTAGATTTTGTTATTAATATTATGTTGACTTATTAAGTGCTTTCTATAAATAATTTTAGATATCTCTTTTACTCTCTCAACTTATTTTTTCTATCATAGAAGCAATATATTTTCTTTCGTATGGTGACTTTCTTGGGAGTGTATATAACATAAAGGCACTTAAGATATATCCTTCCTTAACTCTCTACAACATATTATGACACGTGTTTCAGTTTATAAAACAAAAAGACAATAGAACTTATAGAGATAACATCAAGCACTTTAATAAATTTAGTTATTAGTTATACAATTTGAAGCTTAACTATTTATCCCTTGTAAATTTAGTTATTTTCAATTGAATCTCTATTAAATTTTTTTGTTCTATTGAGTATCTAAAATATTTTTATTTTTGTATAAGTACTTTGTAGTTTAATTTTATACTCAATGAATTGCATGACCATTACTTTTATCTTCTCGTTTGTGACCTATTAATCAAAACTTACTCCTTTTTTCTCCTATCTCCTCTGATTCGTCTGTCAACACTACAAAAAAAACTTTTATTAGAAAGGCCCAAAGGCGGACACTAATCACAAAAAGCCCACGCAAAGATGCAATTAACGTGGGTTTTGCCTTCACACAACTTTGAAGCTAATATCCTTGTCGCAAAAAAAATTGGCGGGTGCGTGGCGTCGCAATAAGTTGGCTTGCGTGGGTTTTGCCTACAAGTTGCCAACACAAAAAATTACAAATGTTAACTTAAGCGGGGGCTTAGCCTTGGACAGAAAGTGAGGGCTTAGGCTTAGCTAGGGGGACAATAAAATTAGCGTGGGTTTAGCCTTGGATAAGGGGAGAATAAAATTAAAAATAAAGCGTGGGCTTAGCCTTGGATAGTGGGACAATAAAATTAGAATAAAGTGAGGGTTTGACCTTGGTAAAGTGACAATGAAATTAGAATGAACTTAACCTTGGATATGTGGACACATAATTTTTTTTTTGTATGCACTATTTTTGGCAGCTATTGAACTCCACTTTTAAATAAAAGTTTGGATTTTAAATATTAAATATTAATATTTTTTTAATTTGGTTTTTTTTTTTTCAATAGCATTAAAAAGAAAAAAACATCAATGAATTGATAAGTTAAAAACTAAAAAACAAAAGTAATGAATAAATTATTATATTGATGAATAAAAAGTGTTTAAGCACCGAAAGATGGGCATTAATTAGTTAGCTTGGTTATCTTAGTGATTTCATTATTCTTCTTCTTAGGTTTAGGCTTTGTTGAAATGCCTTCCATTTGCGCTGCTTACTAGTTATGTTTTATGGAAACATATGCAATGAAAAAACTATCATTTAAATACATTTAAGAAACTTTGTTCTATAATAAATATTTTTATTATAGAAAGTTATGCACCCAACGGCTGGTTCTCTAGCTTAAGTTATGCTTAAGTTAGTAATTTAGCTAGATGACCACAGTTGTGAATGAATAGTTTGATAGGCTGGTTCTCTAGCTTCCATGATCATCTTCTCTGGATTCCATGAATATATTGCTTATCTAAAACTGGGGATCGTACAACAGCAACAAAGTAACTTTTATTTCTGCAACTGCAATATTGATTTTAGAATAAAAATACCCTTTATGATGAGTTTCAAATTTATCTTGATTTCCAACAAAGTAAACGTGAGGACAGCTCTCAATGAAGAAAGGATCCCTCTCAGTATAAGGAAAGCACCCTAGAAGGCAACAATTAGTAACAGAAGTCAAAATAAATCATTTTTATTTTTTGGAAGAACAACTATGTTTCTTTTCAGAAATAGCAGGTAATATAACAAATGTTCAACCTCTGAGCTAAGCAGAAAAAAAAATAGATTACTGATAATAAAGGTGTAAAAGCATCAAGGTATACATAATGCGCATACCAAGAATATTAGGTGCAGTGGATGCTAAATGCCTCCACCTTAATGTCCTTTCCATGAATTCAAGTTTATCTTTTGCATCCGAATAATTCTCAAGATCATCTACATTTTGACCCGATGTCCCAAGAAACCTGGAAGTAGTGCGGGATCATGTTCATATGTATAAGCATTTAGCAACAAAGACAAAAATATTGAGAATAGACTATTTACCTGACATTATCAAGCTCAAAACAATGAGGATTTGTACAAGAGCTAAAAGTATTATATGTGGAAGACCCAGGGAAAAGGCATCCATGCAATGACTGCAAGTGATGATTTTAGTAACAAAGAAAAACAGCACATGTTAACATGACCTATATGTAACCCTTTGAAGAATTTGGATTCTCTGCTGGGTTTTTGGTGTTGCCCCTCTACCGTGTCTTCGAAATACACTGATTTTGATATTTTAAAATATATTAAAACTTTTTTAATATATTAAAATCAATGTATTTTGAAGGCACAATAGAGGAACAACACTAAAAACCCAATCGAATCTGCACTCAACCCTTGAAAGAGAAATATAAGAACCTGTTGTGGCAATGAGAAATTAGCAGGGTCACTGTGTCCTGACATGATATCCAAAGGCAAACCAGCAGCTATCTGAAAAGCAAGTAAAAGTTAGGCAAATTATTGAGAAAAACAAGGAGTATAATATAAGAATGAATGTAATGAAACAAACCTGACTCAACAGAATGTCTAGCTTCCTTATTGTCTCAAACACTTTTGCAAAATCCTTTGAAGCCAAATTTTACAAATATTGATGAAAAGGCCAAAAATCACATTAGAAATTACAGATTAAATGCCAGGCAACTGGTTTTATTATTTACTGTGATCAGCTCAATTAGCTGTTTTGCAAGCAATGGGTGTTGTCTTAGCAACCGGATGTCAATCGAGACTTTATATAATCAACCAAAGTGCGTGAATCTAAAATGCAACTCTAAGATGTTAAGAAGTGGCGAGATAACTTAGTTCTTCTCATCTAATTATTCATTAATACAAATCAGATGATTCTGTAATATTCCTCCACAAAAGTGAATTACTATGGCAACTAAATCAAATAAGAGAGAGCAAGTGCAATCAAGGAATTCAGATACCAGAGAAAATTAATTGGTGATTATACAATACAAATTACAAGAGAAGAGTGGGTAATCATATTTTGGTTCATGAAACGAAGGTGTTTACTTTATTAGAAGAAGAAAAAGGTAAAACTATTGAATTGTATTGAATGCGTTGTTTAAACTTGTTAAGTAAAGAGATATTGGCATAGGAAACGAAATAGTAGAAAAAAATGCACAATCATTAAAGAAACTCGTCAGTGAAACTGTTAAGATACTAGTGGTGCATATTACTCTATTATGTTACTTTTGTGTAACCTCGCATTGTCTCATAGTATACTATTCTTTTCCTGTAATAAATCAGATCTCTCCTCACGCAGTAAAGTTCACGTAAGTAGTAAATGGCATATGCAGAAAAAACGATTTCTCTCTAAAATCTTGTTGTTTTCCTATCTCTCTCTCCCTATACAGGAACATAAATACCTGTCCGTTCTGAGGTATCTCAACTAAATTCCCAGCAAAGACAACTCGAATAATTTTTTACGCAATACTTTGCTCCTGTGTAATTTGTCACTTTTTATTAGTTAAAATGTAATGGTGCATAATTATCAACTTGAGAAGTTGAGAGAAAAACCGGACAAACCTTCTCATCTCCTAAATGCGCTGTGATATGATCAATGAAAAGCTGAAACCAAAGAGAATTAGAGGTGCTGCTCCCAACCCTTAAACCTGACACAAGAACAACGTATTTGTCTTCCCCTGTAGAATCCAAATAAAAGAAAATTCAAGACAATAATTTCACTAAAATTTGAAATTTTAATAACAAATATTGAAGTATAGATGATCAAAGATGTAAAGTTAAAAGGATAAAATGGCAAGTATGTTGCTCATTATCTTTGCATTAAGACAAGCAGGAGAAGCAGAGAACAAGCAGCATATTTGAATTGGGTAACTTATCAAAGTTTTACCATTTAAAAAAGATAAGAAACTAGTTCCGTTAACTTCAGCAAATACAACTAAAATCGTATGCAATCAAATAGAAAGAGACTATGATAAGAAAAGGGAAACAGAAGACAATTTATGATTGCAGACTATGAATAATAAAATTTTCAAACAACACAAATCCTTCTGACCAAATACTAAACAGATAACAGAAACATCACTTTATGCAAGAAAGCGGGATGCCAATTGACCAAATATTCTTCCGTCCTCAAATGGGAAATCATAATCTACCATCTGTAGCCAAGGTCTGGGCAAAAATCCCATAAATGTCACGGGTGTGCTTTATTGGGTTATAAAATGCAAGGGATATAAAAGAGGTACCTGATTTAAGGGGAAATTCTATCTGTGGGGGTAAGCCAGCATCTAGTACATCCTGAACCAAAAAATCACTCACATACCTCATGAATTCTGATACTACTCTTTTCTTTATGTAAGTTATCACCTGGATGAAATTCTTTTTGTATCACCTAAAATTGAATAAATTGATACTAAGCAGTTGACAACAAGTGCAAAAAAATAATGTTTAACAGAGAATACATAAAACTATATCATATTTGACTGTATCGGTTATATTAAAAAACTATATCAATGTTTTAAAAGGAATTCATAAAAATGATTAAACGTGCCTTTTTGGTGGAACTTTATTTGTCAAAATCAGATAACGTAATCCATTCTTTAGTTGACCTCGATGCAACTAACTTAGGATGAGATGGAAGTTCAGAACTCAGAAACCCCTCTATCCGCTCTAGTTCATTATCATATACACTTGAATCTTGTTTCTCAGCAATACCATCGGGCCAAGTTGTACTTGCTGCATGTGGCTCATCTGGACCTACTTGACAGAAGAAAATCCATCAACACAAACATAAACTACGCCCAATATCGGATACAAGAGACACTTCTCTAGTCTAATTTTTATTCAGATAATAAGTAGAGTTTTAAAAATCTTAAAGGCCAGAGATATAATCGGCTCAGTTCTTATATTACCAACAAACACCACAAAAAAAAGGAAAAAAACTAAAAGAAAAAAATCAAGATTATCAGATAGAAACGAAGCGAGAAAACTCACAGTAGAATGATGGAGTTTACTGTTAAACAGGAGGAAACAAGACTTGTCGAGAAAAGCTCCAGGCACAAACGTCGCGAGATTGGAACTGTGTTTCCTCGCAAGGCAGCAAGAGGCACAACTCTGTTGCGGCAGCAAAAACGAGGGTTCGCCAACGCCGAAAGCGTGGCCGCGAGGCTTGTTCCTCCGCAATCCCAATCCACCACAAAGAGCCTTGAGCCTCCTTCTTTCACTGATAGTGAAACACGAATTAGCTACTGTAGAGATCGAGATGGATTGAAAACGAAAGGAAATGCGAAACTTACGGTGTTAGGGCACAATCAAGAACACGGTCGTACTCCGGTCGCAATGCTTGAATGCTCAACACAGAGAGAGATTCGAATGGAGGGAAGATGTGAGAATGTTGTTGATGCTGAGGCAAAGTGGAGTGAAGTGAGTATTGCGGGGAGAGAATTGTTTCAGAATTGAAAAATGAAAGAAGAAAAAGAAAAGAAGGGATTAAAGTAAAGCAAAAATAAAAATTAATTATTTGTGTGTAATTTGCGTGGGCTTAACCTTCATATTATTTAAATTTATTTTTAAAACTTTTAGCGTGGGCTTAACCTTCAAATATTTAAATTTTAATTATCTTTATAATTTTAGTAGCTGCCATTTCAGCAACGCAATCATTATTTTTTTATTTTTTTTTAAGTTTACATGAGAATAACTCACGCTTTCCTCACACCTTATTTAATTTATTTTAATAATGAAGGTTTAATGGACACTATTTAGTGTCCACTTATGGCCTTCAATATTTGTTTGCAACTAAATTAAGATTTCCTTGTAGTGCAACTAGCTCTTTGAGAGAGAAGGAGTAAGTTGACCAATGGGTAGAAGGTTAGTGAGGAAGAAGCAAGTTGGTCGATGAGTTGGAGATAAAAAGATAGAAGTAATAGTCACATTATATTATTGAAGGAAAAAAAAGGCAAGATACTTACATAAAAATAAAAAATATTTTAAACACTTTATGGAATGAAAACATTCAATAAGGACCCAAATTGAAAATACTAGAGTTTACAAGATACTTAAAACTGAATTAAGCCACAAGTTGTTGGTACTCAAAACAAAAAAGCAGTCGTGTAATACGGACAAGAAATTTATTTAAGCCTATATATTAATTCAT
Source organism: Phaseolus vulgaris (assembly GCF_000499845.2). NCBI lineage: Eukaryota > Viridiplantae > Streptophyta > Magnoliopsida > Fabales > Fabaceae > Phaseolus > Phaseolus vulgaris. The sequence goes on from NC_023752.2 coordinate 16,608,314, forward strand.
AAACAATTAAAATTCATTTAATGAAATTTAATATTATACTATAACTAATTTAATGAGAGCGGTTACATATAATATTAAATTCGGTCTCATTAAATGAAATTTATATTATTAAGACCAATTTTAATGAAACTATATTTTAATTATTAGAAAATGATCAAACTCTTGATATATATATAGATGTATTGGGGAAAAGTAATTCAAGAACAAGTTCTTTCTATACTTCTCATTGCCATTGTGTGTCTTCCTCTGAGTAATGGTTGAATGGAAACCCAGGATAGGATCAGTGCATTACCTGATGAAATCTTGTGTCACATTCTTTCTTTTCTCTCAACTAATGATTCCTTTGCCACAAGTCTTCTCTCCAAGAGGTGGCAACCATTGTGGCTGTTTTTATCCATTATTGACCTTGACAACCAAACTTTTATCCAGAATGGCAGATCCTACACCTCTTTTTTCAAATTTGCTTATGGAATCCTTCTCAGGTGTCGCATGCAACAACAGCTCACAATTGCACGCTTCCACCTTACCCCCCGCGTATGTGGTTACAGTAATGACTTCCCTTACCATCTCTTTAAGAAATGGGTAAGAATCGTTATTCAACGCGGTATTGAGCAACTCTACATAGAGATTCCTCGTGCCCTTGAGGTCCCACACATTATTTGGAGTTGCAAAACACTTGTCATTCTCAAGTTGTATCGATTATCTATAGATGTTTTTGTGAAGGTCCATCTGCCTGCTCTGAAAACTCTACATTTGGATTTCCTTTTCATATCAAAGTCTCAATATCTTGCAGAGGTTCTTCGTGGGTGTCCTAATTTGGAGGATTTTCGAGCATATCATATATTTTTGGATAACAAATTAGAAGGTATAGAGTTTCAAACCATGCCCAAACTGGTGAAGGCAGACCTTAAACTTGATTATGTTTTTGAGTTTCCTCTAAAAGTGGTGTCTAACGTGGAGCACTTGAGATTCTTCCTCAAGGTATGATTGGAAAGTAAATAAAACCCTTAATTTGCTATTTTTTTTTTCAAATTTTGATAAAAACTAATTTATTATATGATGCATGCTTTATATTCAATCTTATGTCTATCAATCACCATAGGATGTGTAACTTTTAATGAGACGATAAATACTCAATGGTTAATAATTACAATAATTTTCCTTTTTTTGTCACACACTTTAATTTGTTGATTTTCATGTGAATCTCATTCATTTGGGAATGAGATCCAGTAAATATGGCATCCTACCTATATATCTTATCACACTCATATCGCATACACTTTTTTTTCATGTGGGACTTGTTAATTTGGGAATGAGATCCACCGAAAAAGTATAAAGTAGGTTTTTGTGGAATTTACACAAATTTCAATTAACAAAATTTGAGTCTTAAAAGTGGGTGCTCTTATCATTCTTCTTCTTTTAGAAAATATCATCAATATTATAATGTATTGTGTTTACAACTATTGCAGCTCAAGAAAGAGAGTTTTCCTATGTTTGAAAATTTGATTCATTTGGAGCTCCACCTTGAATCGAATATTCAATGGCACTTGGTGATTAAAATGCTCAACCATTGTCCAAAGCTTGAAACGGTTATACTTCATATGCCTGCAGAACCATATTCTTGCACAAGTTGGATTTGTCCACAATTTGTTCCTGAATGCATTGCTTCAAAACTTAAAAGGTGTAGTATTTTTAATTATACAGGTAGGAGATCTGAGATGGAATTTACAAAATATATAATGCAAAATTCAAGAGCTTTACAGACCATGGCAATCCGCAATACAATAATTGGTAAAAATTATTCCTCAAGTCGTCAAAACAAACGTCAAATGCTTCAAGAATTGGTCATGTGCCCAAAAAGCTCTACAAATTGCAAACTTTTCTTTAAATGATAATTGGAAGGTTTATATGTATGTTTTAATTATTCTTAGATGAATAAATTTTCAATTGGCTTCTACATGTAATATAACTCTTATTTTGGTGGTTGTGGAACATCAATAGTTATAATAGTTGTTAAATTGATATTTGATTTCTATCATTTATATTTATGCATAAAATGTAGCTCGTTAATATCAATTTTTCTATCCATCTTAGTTGTTCTTTTGTTTGACATGTTTGTTTTTTAGTAGATGAAATATGATTTAAAGGTCTCAACTTCATGTATATTTCAATATGTCTAAAATGCAGATCATTGACTTAACTTCTAAACTATTTTGATTTCATAACCATAAGGTTAAAATGAAATGGAAATAAATTTGAATGTTTTTTTCTACAACCTCAAGCCCCTTTCTTGATTGCTTATATTGAAATTGAAGTAGTGCAACAATGCATATTCAACAAAAACTTTTTAGAAAAATTAAAATAGCATAATATGATTTGTTAAGTCTGGATTGCTCGCTTCTGATTGTACTTCAATTTTATTTGCTAAAGAAATAATTTGAGTTGAAATCAAACTCGATTTTTTTTTTCTTGTTTCAAAAAGGAGGACAACGAAGTTTATAATTGACTAATTGAATTATTTTTATTTGTTAGTTTTTTCTTCAATTTACGTCTTTTGTTTTAAAATTATTTCACTTAATTCAATAATAAATATGAAAATTTTACTTTGTTTGAATAAAAAGAGAAGTTTAAAGGAAAGAAGTTCGATAATAAGAAAAGAAAGATTCAAAAATAGACAAATTTTTAGATTGTTTAAAGGGAAAATCTAATAGAAGACAAGAAAAAAATGGTTTTTCTCTTTACTGATTTTGTTAGATAGAAAAGTGGAAAAGGGGGAATGAGTTTTCTTATAAAGAAATAATTCTTCTTCATATATGTAGATTCAAAAAAATTATTGTTGTGTAGGACTAAAATAATGATTTTTAAGTAAGGAAATACAAAAGAAAGTTTGTAATATTTTACAAATCATGATGATGAGTTGGACTTGAAACAGATCAGACCCTCACGAACTTGAGCCTGGTTTTATTATTATTATTATTATTATTATTGTTGTTGTTGTTGTTGTTGTTGTTGTTGTTGTTGTTGTTGTTGTTGTTGTTGTTGTTGTTGTTGTTGTTTTTATTATTATTATTATTATTATTACAAAGAGAAACACAGGCAATGTATGTGTATCCGCATTTTTTTTTCATTTATATATATTTATGTTTGATATTAAAATTCAAATAAACAATATTATTATTCGCACACTTATATTAACAATATAAATTTATAGTACATTATGAATAAAAAAATGTCATTATCATCATCCTTATGTAAAATCATTATATCTTGGTGTGATTGGCTTAACCAATGCGAGTGATTGATCATCCTTATAAGTGTTCAATTCTTTACAAATTTTGTTTCCTACGAAAGAATGTCATATATATATATGCAATATACATATATTGGTAATTACCTCTTTGTGTAGATAAATGTGTAAATGCTTTGTGTTGATATTTTTATTTAACTGTAAGGACTCCTTATATATTATGTTAACTTTAATATATAATAACAAATAGTGTAAGTAGAATATTCACATATACTTATGTTTAGAAACATAAATAAAATGAAAATGCCTAATTTTTTAGATAACAAAATATCTTTATAAATAATATTATTGGTAAAATTTTCATCTTCTCCTTCAAGGTGTTGAAACTTCAGAAACACATCTTGATAATGCAACATATAATTGACTATGACTAAAAATGTGTCGTAAATTCCAACATTAGGTATAGTTTGTCCCTGTGATTTATTTATAGTAATGACAAAACTTAATTACACAGAAAATTGTTTCCTAATAAGACAAATAAGATACCTGCATTTTTTGTTGTTTTATGTTTAATTCTTGAATATGTTTAATCCATTATATTTTATTATGTCATAAATATTAATAAAATATTTAAAATCATAATTAATTACGTAATTAATATTAACATATTTTTTGTTATAATAAATTTAATAGTTAAAGTAATTCCACGAAAATTAAAAAAAAATAAAATATTCATTACAAATAATTTATTTTTTTCATTTTTACTTTTTTATTCTAAATTTAAACAATTTCACTTTACTATTTTTTTACATGTTTTTTTTTATTTTTTTCTTTTTCGGATCCAACAATTAATCAATGTTTATAGATTTTGAACAACAGAAGATTTAAAAGAATATATAAAGATTAAAAAAATCATCCATTTTAAAAAATAATTAATAATTTTAAATTATAAAAAGTGAAAATCTTATTTAGAAGCATATTGAAAAGTATTCCTTTATTTTATAAACTTATTTACCGATTTTTTTCTCTTTTTATCCTATTCTATTATTTATTACTTTTTTTTCCTTTTAATCTACTATGCTTCCTTTGATTTATTGTTTGATTGCTTGAATTTTTTATAAATAAATTAAGAAATATTTAATTATGAAAATTAAGCTAATTTATTATATTATAAATTTTTGTTAATAATATTTTATCAACCCTTTTATGAGATGGTGTGTTTTTTCAATGTTCCTCCAACAATATTTTATAAAAATTAAAAATAGCTATTGATACCTCTCTAAAAATAATATTACTTACTCATGTATCTCTCAAAGTATAATTGCAAAATAAATATACATTTATGTATATACTAAAATTACTCTTATAAATAAATTTGTTTACACTTACTCTATTGAGTGAGGAGAGGTGGTACCACCACTTAACCACTTTCATCAACATTATAAACATGGTAAATTGGTTTTGTTAGCAATCTTTGTAGGGAGAAAAAGGAAGAGCAATTCTCCCTTCTCTATTTTGGTTAGAGTCTTCCTCTAAAATTCTCCATGACTCATCACATGCATTCTGACAGTGGACAATCTCTACAAATAAATAAATAAATAGAACACACACAATTATAAGATCCTCATCGTAATTATCATGTCTCATCCATAAATCCCAACGCACAAAGATTATTTCTATTGTAGGTGTACACCTTATACTATGAAGAAAAAAAAACACGTTTTCAATCATTCACAATTCAGCAAAAAATGAAAATCGAACCCTCTAGGAAATAAAATAAATCACTGCAGAAAAAAAAAACACGTTTATATTCTATACAAAAAATTACGATTTATATTATTATCAAATGGAGAAAAGAGAGTAAAAGAAAGAAACCCCAAGAAACGAAATTTAAGGGAAAAGAACGTTCGTGTTGTACAGACGTTGGCCTTGAGGGGTGTGATTGGTGACGATAAGATCGATAAAAATGATGAGCTCCTTAACGATGTGGTGTTGGAAGTAGCCGAAGTGATCTTCATTGTTAGAAGTGTTCGAGAGAATCATGAGATCATAACCTTCACATATGCATCTAAGCACCAACAGCGTTGTGTGATCTTCATTGTTTTATCTCTTGCTCTAGATTTTCTCTATGTAAAAAAAAAAAAACTCAGTAAAAGTTCAAAGAGAATAGATCAAAATATTGTGTACTCGCATAATACTGACACGAAAACACACCTAGGTAGAATAAAGAAGCGAGGAAAAAAAAGTGCATGAAGATATAAAGGAACAAATTTGCAAAGAAAAGAACAAATTTGCATAGAAAAGATAGGAGAAATGAGAGACAAATAAATATAATGATAAATAATATATAATCATAAAAAGTGTAACAAAGAAGTTGGGTAAAGTGAAGAAGAGAATGTGCATACCTAAGAAGAATGAAAGATTTTTTTTTAAAGGATGAAACTTTCTTCTTCTTCTTCTTTCCTACATCATTGCACACGGTTACACTTTTGGGGGAAAGGGTTCACTTCTTAGATCCAACGTGAATTGAGAAAGCTACATGTTTAACGATGTGGCAGTGAGAGGTTCTTGGATGGCGTAAGTGGTTTTTCTAAACCATTGAAGAAGAGAGGGAGAAAAATGTGGTTTGAAGGGAAATGTTTGGTTGAATAACTCAAAAGAGGAGTGACTCTCGCTTAGTTTTTGAAGTTGGGAGAGATGATAAAAAAGATGACTCTTTCAAAGCTACCCCATGAAACAAGAATCAAATTCAAGACAGCTGTAATTTTGAATTATATTTACAATTACTCCATAATTCATAATTTAAAATTCAAAATTTAGTTTTTAAAAATAAAGAAGTCACAAAATGACAAATATCTCCTCTCATATATTTTTAAAATAATAAAATAAAACATAAGTATAAGGATAAAACTGGAATAAAATAAAACGTGGGTTAAGAGGGGAATCCCCTTTATATATAAGTATAGATTATTATTATTATTTGATCCTGCCGGCAACTTGAACGTGGGTGGATCGCTTCGTAACACTTTCTGCCCTGTCTTCGCGACTGCGTCTCCTGAAGTATCACCTTCTGAACTCTCTCTCTCAGATGTCTTCAAAATGTGACCTGCAAAATACACAGACGGCGCCTCTAGCGGCCGTTTGCACTCCAACGATCAAGTTAGTTCAACAGAACCACCAGAAACTGGAAACTTAGTAAAAAATGTGTCTGTGAGAAAAACTTGCACTCTGTTTTTCTTCTATCTTTTTTTTTCTCCCTCACTCTCACTCTGATTCTGCCTTTTATCTCTCTTTCCCTGCTTCTGGGCATAACAGAATTCTGTTATGCTTTTCTGGCATGTGTCAGAACCCTGTCGTGCTTTTCAGAGAAAGCGTACCTTCAGAATCAGCAATGGGGAGCGTGAGAGTCTGCGCATGTCTGCGCTTGTCTGTACCTTTAGCGGTACGGAGTGCTCTTTTGTCTGGACCGCACCCCTCTCAGATGGTGACACGTGGAGGCCTGCAACTCACATCTAACCACACACGTGTCGCTTACTGGAAGGGCTCTAGCGCCTCTCTTTGTCTGCCTAAGCTACACCCTTGCGGAGTAACTTAGGATGCTTCTCTTATCTGGGAAAATTGCATACTCTTAGGAGAACGTCGGGTGTGGCTGGTCTAGGCGCACTCACCAAACGTTACTCTCTGCGTAGGCGACTTACCCTTCAGGATGACACGCACGTAATGGGTTGAGGGAATCACCAATCACCGACTGGCTTACTAGTTCCCTCAGGCCACTCTCGTGCATGATTCCTTGAGGGGTGCCCATGCGAGGTCCATGCGTAACGCTCTCGCTGGGAACCTTAGTCCCAGTTTAACTGCGTGTAACACGAGACCCCGATGACAATACACCCGATGACTGATAAGTGTTTATTCGCTACTCGCGCTCTGCCTCCAGGCGCGAGTCTGGGAACTGGTCTGCTGGTGGTCACTTGGCTACTGACCACCGATCACCATTCTGGGTGATCTGTCCCCCGACCTCTCTGCCGCCTGATCTGTCGGTGGTAACTAGGTTACTGACCACCGATCACCTCTCTTGGCGATCGTCCCCCTACCTCTCTGCCACCTGGTCCACGTGTCACCCTGCGAGTGGTCCACGTGGTTCTCTGATGCTGATGTCATCGACTACCGATGACCGATCGGATCACAAGCCCCCCAGTCTCGAGTCGAGAACTCGTTCTCAGCGAAGAGACTAAGTGGTCGTGCCCTCAGTCCACGTGGCAAGTGGGGCCGCCTCACGTGCCACCTCACGTGCTGCTTCTTTAACGTTTGGGCTTCCTTCCTTAATCTCGCGATACGTGGCACCATCAACGGCCAGCGTTGTGCGTCGCTAGCGCTTCTCTTATTCAAAATGGCGCGCCCTTCCACTGTTCCTTCATCTTCTTCATTTGACTCCCAAACTCTCTGCGAATCTTTCTTCTGCGCACCCATCTTTCTTCGAATTCTCTGTGATCCTATACTCCTACGATCATTCAAAGGTATGGTTTTTCTTTTCCCTGGCCCCTTTTTGGTCATCTTTACCGATTGCATTTACCATTCTAGTTATCATGCATTCACCTTCCCTGTTTTTCTTCTTCTCAACCCGCGCTAGGGTTTTTCTCATGTTTCCGCTTTGGCTTCTGCCTTCCCTTCTTTCTCCTTTACCTGGGCATTTCTTCCTCATTCCCCCTCTCTGTTTTTCACCGAACCATCCATCACTCTCTCCCTTTCTATTTCTGACCCTTCGTTTTTCCTCCATTGCAGCTATCTCTCGATGGCTCGCTTGAAGCAGACCGCTCGCGTCCTTGCCTCTTCTTCTGGTGCACAGCCCTCCGCGAGTGCACCAGCTTCGCCACCGCCTGTTGTCACCTCATTCCATGACAACGCCAAAGTCTATGACTGGGCCCCTCTGGCGTTGCTATCTGAAACGTCCATCTTGCTACCTGAGGACCATCTTAACTCGCTTCTGAGCCACGACCCGGATGAACCCTCGTGTTCCATAGACAGGGAAAACGACTTCCACATTCGAGTCCGCATCCCTCCCCGAGGGATGCCCATTTGCGCTGACGACAGGGCCACCAATGGGGTGCCCTTCGTTTTTGTTTACTCCGCGATCTTCAAAAGGTTGAGGCTGCGACTCCCCTTCACCTTCTTCGAGAAAGAGCTGATGATGGAGTTGAACGTCGCGCCCTGCCAACTCCACCCCAATGCCTGGGCCTTCATCCGGGCGTTTCAGATTCTGTGCAACTACTTTAGGCACAACGCCTCGGTGGAGGTGTTCCTCTACTTCTTTGAGGCGAAGAAACCAGGGGATAGGTTTTGGGTCAGCCTGAATGGGGTTGCTGGACGGGTGCTTCTGGGCCTGTACCAGCAGTCCTTCAAAGACTGGAAGGGCAGATTTTATATGATATCCGCCACCCCACAAAGCCCTCATCTGCTCGAGGGGTACCCCGTCTACTGGGTTCCCCAGGTTCAATTTAAAAAACCCAAGGATCTCGAGACCATGGCCCCCTATGAGCGCGAGCTGTGTGGGCTGCTCCTGGGGGCTAAGTATGACTCCGCTCGCCTCATCAAGGATGAGTTTGATGTGGTTTCCCTGAAGAAATATATAAGTAGTTCTTTCTCTGCTGCCCCTTAGGACATTTATACTTCCTCATGCATGCTCTTATACTTTTCACCTTGCTTGCGTCTCTTAGCTGTCTAATTTCCCTCTTTCTTGCCTATGCAGATTCAATGTCAGGGAAAGATAGGAGGTTGGCGGTGTTGGAGCTCGCTAAACGCCGAGCGGCCAAAGGGACTGGCTCTTCCTCTTCCACCACCGAGCCAATCGAAGCCCCTCCGCTCTCGGTCGCGCCAGCCGAAGGCCCCGAGCAAGGGAAGAAAAGGAAGAGACTGGTGAAGGCTTCTTCGCTGGTACCTGCTGCTGCTGCTGCCTCAGTGGAAGAGGGAAAGCTCAGGCTCCCCCCTCATTCACCGCCAGAGGAAGAAAGCAGTAGCCGAGGGGGTCTCGTCTCTCCAGCCTGGAGGGATAGAGGTGGTAGAGGTAGAGGAAGGTTCACCACCTCCCTCTCCCTCTACTCGACCGGCCCCAGAGCCCGCATGTCCTCCTTCTCCTGGCCAAAAATCGCCCCCAACCTCTCAACCACCAACTTCCCCCCCAGCAGGCCAATCACCTGGTCCATCCGCTCACCCTGCTGGGGGTGTTTCTGCTCAAAAAGAGTGTGCCCCGCCTCCAATGACAATCTCCACCGCCAATGCTGAACATGGTGGGTCTGGCTCGCGCCCAAGCAACACTGGAGCCAACCATGAGAACTTCAGCAGAGTTATCTCCATGGTGCGACAGCACATCAGCAATGGAGAGCTCGTCGACTGGAGCGGGGAGGAGATAGACGCACACCTTGCCAAGCAGGTGGTGCTCTCGCTGGAGTTCTCCAACCAGCATCGCAAGCAGAAAGCCCTGGAGAAAAGGGTGAAGGAACTTGAGCACGACAACGAGTCGCTGCACAGTGACCTTGAAGCCGCTCAGGGGTCTGTCGAGCTGATGCGAGGCATGGTGGAGAAGGCCAGGAGGGAGTACTTGCTGCAGGTCCAGGAGACCATCAAGATGGAGATCTTGATGGGGCAGACTGTTGGTCCTCTGGACTGGAAGGTGGCAGAGTTACAGGCTGAGAATTCCTCTTTGCTCGAACGTAGTCAGATGGTGGAGGAGTTAGAGGCTGAGAACTCCTCCCTACGCCAACAGGATTCTCAGCGGGTAGAGATGCTCAAGGCCGCCAAGGAGGCAACTGCTGCCGCCGAAAAGAAGCTTGAGGAGGCAGTGGGCAAGCTGTCTGAGGCTGCCTCCTCCCTTGCTACCCTTACCACGCAGAGGGATGTTGCAGAGGCTTCGAGGCGAAGTCTGGAGGCGGAGAAAGAGGACTTGATGAACGTGGGCGCCGATTCCCTCATTGATGGATTCGAGCTGGCGCTCGAGCAAGTCCGCTGCGTCCTTCCAGAACTGGACCTTGCGCAATTCAGCATTCATCACTCGGTGGTAGATGGGAAACTTAAGCCTCCTACTCCCTGAATCTCTTCCTTCTGTAATTTTGACTTCTTCTGTACAAAGTTTCATTTTGTAACCTTATGTTTCTGCACCATTCAACTCTTTGTAACTGACAATTGTATGAACATCTCTGGTGATATACCTTGGTTTCAATTGCTCAATTTTTCTTTGTATTTTCTTTGGACTCCACTTACCTTTATGTGCGCGACTAACTGTTAGCTAGTTTAGGTTCAGCGCGATCTTGGGCTTTGCCTTTCCTTTCGCACACGACTAAGTGTCAACCAGCTTAGGCTTAGCGCGATCTGCTTCTCTTACTCTTTGCGCGCGACTAAGTGTTAACCAACTCAGGCTTAGCGCGATCTGCTTCTCTTCTCTTTACGCGCGACTAAGTGTTAACCAACTCAGGCTTAGCGCGATCTGCATGATCTCGACTGGCTGTTCCCTCAGCTTAACAGTCCTCGTGCGCTGCTTTGTACTACTAGCCAATTACTGACGACTCATCGGTGATCGCTCTTTAGTCCTTACTTAGCTTTCTCTGTCGCTCTAGCGCTAAGTGCATAAAGGACCTTGACATCGATTGCTCAAAGTGAGGCCTCATCTTGGGGAAAAGGAAGTGTTTCTCGCTAACCCCTTTCCCTTTCCCCGAGGTCATCACCCTTTGGCGGGTTGAGTCGATCACTCCCTGTCTCACTCCTGGGGTGAGAAAGGTTTTCTGACTGAGAGTTTTACTGGGCCAATATTGGTGCATGCCAAGTGGGTAAGGACGTTTTGTCAAAACCTTTCCTTTCCTTCTCTTGGTCTTACTAGCACCTCTGGCCTTTCAAACCTTTCTGCTTGCGCTCACACCTGGGGTGAGGAAGACTTAGATCGGTGCCAGTACTTGCGCCTAGGGCAAGTAGGGCCTAACCAATCACCTGCACTTGCACCTGGGGCAAGGAGGATTTTAACTTTAATACTTGAGAACACTTTATATGCTGGAAATTTTTCTTTAATTGGGTGGCCTCGTTAAAAACCCTCTTTAGGGAAAAGAGTGCCCCCTTGTCTGTTCAACTGTTTCCACCATAAACAAAGCATGTGCCTTTTAGCGTGAGAACGCCATTACCGTACAATTTTAACTGAAATAAAATTTTAAATGGGTGGCGTTCCACGTTCTGGGGATTGCTCCTCCCTCCAAAGTCTCTAGGCGATAGGCTCCGTTCTCTAATGTCTCCACCACTCTGTACGGGCCTGTCCACTTCGGGGATAACTTATTCTGCATGTCATTCTGATGCGCCTTTCTCATCACCAGATCACCTTCCTGGAAGCGCCTGGGCCTCACTTTAGAGTTGTGCCTCCGCTCTACTCTTCTCTTCACAGCTTCAGCACTGACTCTGGCCTCTTCTCGCACTTCGTCTAGCAGGTCCAAATTCACCTTACGCTCTTCATTGGACTCTTCAGCAACAAAGTTCAAGAATCTGGGGGAGCTCTCCTGTATCTCCACAGGAATCATGGCGTCTGTCCCATAGACAAGGCTGAAGGGTGTCTCATGGGTGCTGGACTGTGGGGTGGTGTGGTAAGACCACACAATTCTGGGGACCTCCTCTGCCCAGCCTCCTTTGGCCTTGTCTAGCCTCCGCTTCAGCCCCCTGAGCAGCACTCGATTTGCTGACTCCACCTGCCCATTTGTTTGTGGGTGCTCCACAGATGCGAAAACCTGTTGTATCTTTAGCTCTTCACACATCTTCCTCAACTGATGACTGGTGAACTGGGTGCCATTGTCGGAAACCAGCCTCTTGGGTATTCCGAAGCGGCAGACAATGTTCTTCCAGACGAAGTGTTCGACTTTCTGTGCGGTGATGTGTGCAACTGGCTCTGCCTCCACCCACTTAGTGAAATATTCAATGGCCACAATGAGGAACTTCATCTGCCTTGTCGCCAGGGGAAAAGGTCCTAGGATGTCAATCCCCCATGTATGGAATGGCCACGAGCTATGGATGGACCTCAACTCCTCAGGGGGTGCCTTGTGCCAGTCTGCATGTAGCTGACATTGTTTGCATCGCTGAGCAAACCTTATGCAATCTTCCTTCAGCTTTGGCCAGTAGTACCCCGCGCGGAGTACTCTACTTGCCAAAGCGCGACCACCTACATGGCTTCCGCACACCCCCTCGTGCAGCTCAGACATGAGTCTGGTGCATTGCTCGCTGTGTACACAGATCTGCACAGGGTGAGAAAATCCAAATCTAAATAGGCTTCCATCTATGAGAGTAAACTTACTTGAACCCCTCTTTATTCTTTTTGCCTCTGCCAGATCGAGCGGGAGTACACCATCTTCTAAGTATAGCCGGTATGGCGTCATCCAGGTGTGGGGTTCCTTCTCCGCGTGGACCTCCATCGACTCACCGATCTTTGAGGGTCGCGATCTCACCCTCGGCGCTCTCAGCGTCTCTTGAGTCAACGACCGATGACCGATCGTTAGACGCTCCATTGACTTGTATACATGAAGCACCTGGTTGTCTGATACAAACGCGCGCGGCACCTTCAGGGTCTCCTGAATGACAGTCCTCTGCTTCCCCCCTTTGCCTGAGCTGGCCAGCTTGGCAAGCAGGTCTGCTCGGGCGTTCTGCTCTCTTGGTACATGCACTAACTCAAACTCGGCGAAAGACGTCTTCAGGAGCTGCACATACTCCAGGTAGGCTGCCATCTGGGGGTCCTTTGCTTGGAACTCCCCGGTAACCTGCCCGGTGACCAGTAACGAATCGCTCTTGGCCAGCAGATTTCTTGCTCCCATTTCCCTTGCTAGCAACATTCCCGCGATCAGGGCCTCGTACTCCGCCTGATTGTTGCTAGCCTTGAAGGCGAAACGGAGGGACTGCTCAATCAGTACTCCGTTTGGCCCTTCCAGGATGACCCCAGCGCCGCTTCCTTGCTGATTAGAGGAGCCATCCACCGATAACACCCATCGAAAATCTAGCCCTTCTGCAGGTGTCGCGATGGATGATAGCTCGACTACGAAGTCCGCGAACACCTGCCCCTTGATCGGTCCTCGGGGCTCGTACTGAATATCGAATTCCGATAATTCTACTGCCCACTTGACCATCCTTCCTGCCACATCAGGTTTCTTCAATACATTCTGGATAGGCAGATCAGTCATCACCACCACTGTGAAGCTGTGGAAATAATGCCTGAGTCTTCTGGCTGAGAATACCACCGCTAGAGCAGCCTTCTCGAGGGCCTGGTACCTGGTTTCCGGGCCTTGCAGCACCTTGCTGACGAAATAAACAGGCCTCTGGGCCTGGTCCAGCTCTTGCACCAGGACTGAACTGACTGCCCTCTCCGTAACAGCAAAGTATAGACGGAGAGGGATGCCTACCTGGGGCTTTCGCAAGACTGGTGGGCTTGCCAGATATCCCTTCAACTTAATGAAGGCCTCCTCGCACTCCTGCGTCCAGAGAAATCTGCTGTTGCGCTTGAGACACTGGAAGTATGGGTGACCTTTCTCCCCACCAGCAGACATAAACCGGGACAGTGCTGCCAAGCGGCCGGTGAGCTGCTGCACCTCCTTCACCGTCGTTGGGCTCCTCATCGCCACGATCGCCGCACACTTCTCCGGGTTAGCTTCGATTCCTCGCTCTGTTAAGAGGAAACCCAAAAACTTCCCAGCCTCTACACCGAATATGCATTTCTCAGGGTTGAGCTTCAGCCTATACTTGGCAATGGTGGTGAATAACTCTTCCAGATCAGCTGCATGATGCTTCTTCTCTTGGGACGTAACCACCATGTCATCTACATAGGCGTGTACGTTTCTTCCCAGCATGGGCGAGAGCACCCTATCCATGAGCCGCTGGTAGGTAGCCCCCGCATTCTTCAACCCAAATGGCATGACCTTGTAGCAATAGCAAGACCGTTCCGTCATAAACGCGGTCTTGCATTCGTCCATTGGGTGCATCCTGATCTGGTTATACCCCGAGAAAGCGTCCAAGAAGCTGAGTAGCTTTCCCCCCGAGGCGCTATCGACTAGAGCATCTATGCTGGGTAAGGGGTAAGAATCCTTGGGGCACGCCTTATTGAGGTCAGTGAAGTCCACGCACATTCTCCACTTGCCGCTTGCCTTCCGCACCAGTACCACATTCGCTAACCACTCGGGGTACTGGATTTCTCTGATATGCCCTGCGTCAAGGAGCTTCTGCGCTTCGTCGTGGATCACCTTCCTCTTCTCCTCGTTAAATTTCCTTCTTCTCTGCCGTACCGGTCGAACCATGGGGTCCATTGATAGACGATGGCAGAGGAAATCGGGGTCGATTCCTGGCATGTCGGATGATGACCATGCAAAGGCATTCATGTGCTTCTCAATCACACCCATGATCAGCCTTCGCTCTTCTTCAATGAGGGATCCCCCCAGCTTGAATTTTCTTCCCCCGATGTCCACCTCGACCCATCCTTCAGCTGGGTGGGGCCTCCTCTCACTGGCAATGACCGCTCTCGCGATCCCTGACTCGCGAGGAGTGATCGTGCCTTCCTCCTCTTCCTCAACTTGGGCCACCTGGGAGCCCCCCACCGCAGCGTTCTCCATCCTCTGAGCGCCTTGTGTCTCCCTGACCGCCAATCGCTCTCCGCGCACGCCTGGTGGTGGTTTTGTGGTGACATGGCACACACTTCTTTTTTGCTTCAAACTGTTCTCATAACAGCGTCTTGCCTCAGCCTGATCCGATTTGATGGTTATCACGGCCCCTTCCATCGACGGCAGCTTCAACTTCATATGCCTTGTCGATGGTATTGCGCCCAGTCTATTGAGCGTCGGCCTCCCCAACAGGACATTGTACGCAGAAGGGGCGTTCACCACCAGGTACTTTATCCTTTCCGTGCGGGCTGCCGTTCCGTCGGTGAACGTTGTCCTTAGCTCGATGTATCCCCGCACTTCTACCTGGTCCCCTGCAAAACCGTAGAGACAACCAGTATACGGTCTCAACTGATCAGGGGACAACTGTAGCTTGTTGAATGTTGGCCAGAACATGACATCCGCCGAGCTTCCTTGATCTACGAGTACTCTATGCACTCGTCTTCCTGCTGTGATGAGAGAAATGACCACAGGGTCGTTGTCGTGCGGGACAACGTCTCGTAGGTCAGCCTTCCTGAAGACAATGTCCACCTCAGGGTAATGACTCTCATTCGCTGCATCTACCGCCATCACAGATCGAGTGTATCTCCTTCTTTGTGAAGTTGTGCATCCCCCACCAGAGAAGCCTCCAGCGATCGTCTGCACTTCCCCATGCACAGGGACTTCATGCTGTTGCTCTCCAGTTTGGGATCCTGACGCGCGATCACCCTGTGGCTCACGCAGGTAATCTGCTAGAAAACCAGACTTCACCAACTTTGCCAGTTGGTGTCCCAGCGCCAAACAGGAATGAAGTGTATGTCCAAAGGCCTGATGAAACTCACACCATTCATTCTTCTTCCTTCCGAGTACCTTATCTGTCTTCTCTGGTACTCGTAGTCTTGCTGCTACGGCAGGAAGGGCAATGAGATCCGCCAACCCCACCATGAAGTTGTATCTTGGGGGCGCGTTATTCTCCCTTGCACGCCCCTTACTCTGGTCTTTGCCTGGTGCATAGGGACGGGGTTTTTCCCGCACCTTCTTCCCTTCTTTGGCCTCATGCACCCTCGCTTGCTGTGGTTTTCCTTGCCCTCCACGCGGTCTGGGTGGTGCAGCACTTCCCCTCTTCTCAGAAACTTCTGTTTCTGCCACTATGTGCGCCACCGCACGCCGTCGGATCTCTGCAAAAGTGCTGGGATGGCTCCTGATGAGAGACTCACTGAAAGGGCCAGGCAGCACTCCCTTCTTAAACGCGTGCACAAGCATATCTTCATCTTTGCTGGGCAGTCTAACCACTTGTGCTCCAAAACGGTTGAGGTAGTCTTTCAGCGACTCCCCCTGGTATTGGCGCACGTCGAACAGGTCGTAGGACACCACTGCAGGTGCCTTGTTGACGATGTATTGCTCGATGAAGAGCTTCGAGAACTGAGAGAACGACGTGATATGCCCTTCTGGTAAACTCACGAACCACTCCATGGCGATTCCGCTCAGGGTGCTCATGAACATCTTGCAGTATACAGCGTCTGAGCCCCCAGACAACATCATCTGGGTGTGGAATGCCGTCAGATGCGCCTCCGGGTCTTCTACCCCTTTGAACGACGCTTTTACCCCCACCAGGTTGGAAGGCACCATGGTTCCCATAATCTCGGGGGAGAATGGCATGGGAAATGCCCTTGGAGGTGAAGGCTGCCTAGACACCCTTTCGTCAACGACATGCTCCCTCTGCGCCTGCAGCGTTCTTCTCAACTCTTCGTTGACACGATTCAGTTCGTCGTTCCTGCTTTGCGACGCAGCCAACTCCGTCTGCATCCTTTCTTGTTCGACTTTCGACGTTGCAGCGTTATCCTGCAGCGTGCGCACCATTTCCAGGACCTGCGCCATTGTCACAGCTCCTTCGTCAGCGGATGGCGCAGGTGATGGTTGTCTGTTTCTAGGCATCTTCTCTATCAGAGAAACTGATAAAACTCTGGTGAGCTTTAAAACTGTGGTATATGTGGGACAACGATTACTCGGGCCCCACGGTGGGCGCCAAATGATCCTGCCGGCAACTTGAACGTGGGTGGATCGCTTCGTAACACTTTCTGCCCTGTCTTCGCGACTGCGTCTCCTGAAGTATCACCTTCTGAACTCTCTCTCTCAGATGTCTTCAAAATGTGACCTGCAAAATACACAGACGGCGCCTCTAGCGGCCGTTTGCACTCCGACGATCAAGTTAGTTCAACAGAACCACCAGAAACTGGAAACTTAGTAAAAAATGTGTCTGTGAGAAAAACTTGCACTCTGTTTTTCTTCTATCTTTTTTTTTCTCTCTCACTCTCACTCTGATTCTGCCTTTTATCTCTCTTTCCCTACTTCTGGGCATAACAGAATTCTGTTATGCTTTTCTGGCATGTGTCAGAACCCTGTCGTGCTTTTCAGAGAAAGCGTACCTTCAGAATCAGCAATGGGGAGCGTGAGAGTCTGCGCATGTCTGCGCTTGTCTGTACCTTTAGCGGTACGGAGTGCTCTTTTGTCTGGACCGCACCCCTCTCAGATGGTGACACGTGGAGGCCTGCAACTCACATCTAACCACACACGTGTCGCTTACTGGAAGGGCTCTAGCGCCTCTCTTTGTCTGCCTAAGCTACACCCTTGCGGAGTAACTTAGGATGCTTCTCTTATCTGGGCAAATTGCATACTCTTAGGAGAACGTCGGGTGTGGCTGGTCTAGGCGCACTCACCAAACGTTACTCTCTGCGTAGGCGACTTACCCTTCAGGATGACACGCACGTAATGGGTTGAGGGAATCATCAATCACCGACTGGCTTACTAGTTCCCTCAGGCCACTCTCGTGCATGATTCCTTGAGGGGTGCCCATGCGAGGTCCATGCGTAACGCTCTCGCTGGGAACCTTAGTCCCAGTTTAACTGCGTGTAACACGAGACCCCGATGACAATACACCCGATGACTGATCAATGTTTATTCGCTACTCGCGCTCTGCCTCCAGGCGCGAGTCTGGGAACTGGTCTGCTGGTGGTCACTTGGCTACTAACCACCGATCACCATTCTGGGTGATCTGTCCCCCGACCTCTCTGCCGCCTGATCTGTCGGTGGTAACTTGGTTACTGACCACCGATCACCTCTCTTGGCGATCGTCCCCCTACCTCTCTGCCACCTGGTCCACGTGTCACCCTGCGAGTGGTCCACGTGGTTCTCTGATGCTGATGTCATCGACTACCGATGACCGATCGGATCATTATTATTATTATTATTATTATTATTATTATTATTATTATTATTATTATTATTATTATTATTTTCTCGAGCGGGTGTTGGAGCTTAGAGAACGATTACTCTTCAACTCCCTTTGGTCGGTCACTATCACTCCAAGCTTCCTGTTTCTCCTCCCTCCTCTCGATCGACTGGTCTCACAGGCGGGGATGGTACCTACAGAAGGCACTCCAACACTCAAGTCAGTTAGGGTGTCAGCACTCGAGTGTCAGAGTACTGTAGATAATGACGTACCTGATCCTTGGAATTCGTGCTATTTATATTAACTTAATGGGCTTTTGTTGGTGGGCTGGATTAGGAGGTAGGTTCCTGTTTAGGGTTGTGTTAGACAACCCTTAATTATAGATTAACCCTGCTAACTTGGTCAACCCATGGCTCGTCGTCATGGGTCGATCGGTCACGTGTCGTCGCATGACCATCTTACTATGGTTGAGTGGTTGAATGGTAAAGTTCCTGACCGAGTCACTGAGTCACTCGATCGTCCCAGTACATTATTATTGATATTATTATTGTTATGTGTTCGTAAGGGTCGTCATGGATTGGATTTTGGAAAGTCCAATCCAAATCCATATATTTGGAATGGATTTTAAATCCAGATCCATATTTTTTATAAAACCAATTCGGATTTATAATCCAATCCAAATAAAAAATCGAATTCCATATTTTTATAAAAGAAATTAATTGAATTTTAAATCTAAATTTATATTTTCTAAACAACTAACACAATATTAATATAAAAATATGTGACAAAAAATTTAATATTATATAAATGTATATAAAAAAATACAATAAAATTACAATTTAATAATACCAAAAATTTAGTAACACCCAAGATTATAATATTATATAAATATAAATATAAAAAAATATAATAAAATTACAATTTAATAATACCAAAATATATATCTAGTGTTCTTGTAGTCCTTCCTTCTCCTCAAAGCATGAATAAATGTTTGAACATAAAATTACCAAACTTTAAAAGCTTACAAATACAAATCTTCACATTATTCTAATGGTAACTAAACAATTATGAGGCAGAAAAGAGAGACTCAAAAGAAATTGGTTGCTTCTCCATTGTTCTTGAACACCCTCACAGGAACTTTATCCATAAAAAAACCTACCCACGATTAATTTCATCTTTCAATCAACAAATTTTTCTTCACCTTATCTTAGAAAGAAGTACATAAATAAGATGAATGTTCTATAATAAATTGTTTTATCATATTATTCAACATGTTACCTAATGCCCGCAACCAAATGTCATGTCCTTCCCGTTAGTAAGACAAATTGGAAAAACCTGCAAAATTAACCATGTATATATAGAGCATAAGCTAACACTCTTTGGAAGACATGTGATCTTGCCGGTGACTTTTCCTTTGAAGGCTCCGCAACGTCTAACTCTGTCTTCCGTAAGTCAGCGAACAAAACCACCAAAGAGTAGTTCACTCTATGATCTCTGTAAGGACCGTGTTCTCTGCGAATTCTCTCTCTTCTCTCTGTGCGAAAACTAGCCACTTATCCGTATGAAAAGTGTACCCTAGAAATGAGCGTGGAACCCTTTTATATACCTTGTCACACCCCTAAGTTATTCGCGTACAAAGTAACTTAGCGTGTTTCATATGTTGGGTGTCTCGGGCAACCTCAATGTGAGTACCAGGTGCGGTTTGGACCAGCGCGCATACCAGGTATTCCCTGTCGCGTGAACGATCACCACTTCTGCCCACGCACGCCATGGGCTACAGAGCGCCGACCGACTGCCAGCTTCCTCAGACCACTCTTGTGCACGGTACTGAAGGGCGTACGACTTCTCTGACTCCCGACGCCATGCCACACAAGGCTCGGCTGCAGCGCTCTCCCCGGGAATCCCCTCTCGTTCCCAGCTTAGCTGCGTGTGACACCACGACCGATCAGCCTCGTGGCTCACCTACTCGGTGATCGCGCATTCCCTCTGATCACCGATCTCCGCCTGATCGCTCTCTTCGAGATGCATCAGCTTCCCTAGCCCACGTGTCCCACTAAGAACGGCCCACGTGGCCCTAAACTGTGACCGACCGGATCAACATGCATTAAGTATGTTTCATCAAAGATCAATACTTTAATTATTTTAACTTTTTTTTATATATTGAGCTCAACTATCCACAAGCTTATCACATAATCAAATGTACTAATGATACAAGAACTCCCTCACAACTTCTCACTACCTAATATTCTAATCTATTAATCTATGTAATTTAGACTATAAGTGAAACAAGACTATCTCCTTTCAATAATATATTTGTATGCTTAATACTATAAATCACTACAAATCACAAACTAACTCAACATATACCATCTAAGTATATAACCTCAATAATATAATATAACATTCATGTAATTATCATATTTCATCTTAATATTCATGTTCAATTCATCCACGTAAACATTTATAATCATTTCAAATCATCAAACTCAATCAAAAATACCATATTAAAGTTGAGAAAATTCGTTAGACAAAGTATAATTTTAAATTTAGTTCATTACTCTTTGGTGAGATTCGCTAGGTGAATTCTCATAGTTGGACAAGAATAATGTAGAACAAAGAAAAAAACAAAACAATTGATTTCACAATATCACAAAGACAACATAACGATTGTAAATTTAACAAATCAAAACTTTTAATCAATCAAAATATTCAAGCAATATAAATGATGAAAATCATTCAATCTAGAAACTTCCGGTTAATAAAATAGATGAAGATCGAGCTTTAACAAAATGATTGTAGAGTCTTTTTCTTCTTTTTAGCCTTGTAAAAATTGTATAGAGTGGTTAGGATTTATTGGACCAAAGTAGAGTAGGATATAAATACAAAAGAGTAGGGTGTAAAATAGTAAAAGAGGGTGCAAATAGAAATGTAGGCAATGAAGACATGAAGATCCACATGTCCTCTTCTCAATGGAAAGTATTTTACTCCAATGAAGGCATGTCAATTGTCACTCTTCCAATGGATAGGATTTTCACCAATAAGGTGGTGACACTTGTCACATTCTCATTTGAGAGGTTTATAGATACTTTCTCTTATAAATTGGAGTCTCTTGTACATGTTTTTTAACTTTTATTTGAGTAAAGAAATGTTATCCAATTGTTGAGACGCTTCTACTTATTCAAAGTTTTCTCTAAAGTTGTCTTCTTATTGGAAAAAAATTTATACTCCTCCTAGTAGTGTTGGCTCAACCTCAATCTATAAACTAAGTGTTGGCCTAACCTCACTTAGATTCACAGTCATAATTTCCATCTCTTTCAAAAAATTTACCATTCTTCATGCTTCC
The DNA here is from genome assembly GCF_000499845.2 of Phaseolus vulgaris. Taxonomy (NCBI): domain Eukaryota; kingdom Viridiplantae; phylum Streptophyta; class Magnoliopsida; order Fabales; family Fabaceae; genus Phaseolus; species Phaseolus vulgaris. Next base: position 16,629,763 of record NC_023752.2, read on the forward strand.
ATAATATCATTAATCATCTGTAGAAAATATTCAAATCAAAACAATGAAGAAGAAGAAAATTACAAATGAAGATGCAAGTTAGGATTGCATCAATAAATAACATCACAATATTAATTTTGAACAAATATTCGAATATCAAACTCAACTACAACTTAATATATTCAAAATAAATCGCATACAACAATTAAGTTGTTGGAGCTCATACTCTTTAAGCCTTATTTACTTGTCATCTAATGTAGGATTACAACATTTAAATACAATGATAAAAACAAAGTTAAAAACACCACAAAAATATCTTTTGTTATTTACAATAATTAATTAGATCAAAACTAGATAAGAAAATCATATCAATTCCAAAAGCTTACATACACTTTAATCATATTTTGAAATCTCCCACAACAACAAAATAATAATAAAGTATAGTCGGTAAAAAACAAACGTAAAGAGATGAAAGCCCGCATCTATGCATGTGCAATGCATCGACCCTTCTAGCATCAAAGTGGAAACCAATGCACATAGTGTTGGTCTAGTCCACGCTAACTAGATATTAAATATTATAATATTTGGTTGATACGTGGGCTTGGCAGACCAAACAAAAAGTAAAAAAAGTTAGAGTGGGCTTGACCCACGCATAAGCTCACACTAAAAAGTGTAAAAAAAACAATTTAAATAGGTTTGACCCACGCATAAGTCGATGCTTAATTTTTTTTAAAAAAAATATTGTAATTTGGAACAAATCAATGGACACCTGAATATCTAAAAACAAAAAATTGAACATCCAAATATCAATTTCAACTCATCAAATTTTAATTTCAAACATCCAATTGAATTCAATCCTCCATCAAAATTCAATTGAATGTAAAATCTTAATTATAATACAAAATCCAATAAATACTTTAATTCAAATCAAAATATAAGTATAAAAAATGAAGTTGTTATACTATTAGAATTCATATAATTGTAATTGTAAATTGAAAAGCAGTATGAAGCAACCATTAACTAAAATGCACAATTACATAAACAATTGTAAAAATTTAATTATATATAAATTTTAATTTAAAGTAAAATATAAAATGTACTAAAAGTAATAAAGAACCATTAGAAAATAGAAGAGAAGAGAAGTCTCATGCATTGGAATAAGCACTAATATGATCTATAAAACTAGCAAAATGCAAACCATTTTCATTTAGTACTGATATAAAATTATATAAAGTGTGAAATAATTAAACTTACATTTTAAGATGGAGTTGAAGGAAGGAGTTGGTGATCATATGGTCTTGTGCATAATGATGGTGGAATTAATTCTTTATTTGAAAGTAGTTGTCGTCTAGTGAAAAAAGAGAGTACATTATTAATCTATTGAAATAAATATATTTAAAACTTTTAATTTTAAAATATTAACTGAGATTAATTTTTTTTTAAAAAATCATTTAAAGGTGTTTTGAAAATAATTTATTAAATTATGTGACTTAAAGAAATATAAATATAAATTACAAAGTATTAAGTGCTATAAATTCTTAATATAGTTTGTATAATATTTTTAATTTTTTTTATAGAATTTAATACTGTCGAATTATACAATAAAAAGTCCTGCCATTGGAAGAAATAACCAATGACCTAAATTTACTACAATGATTTTATGATTGACATTATGTAAGAAATAGTAGGTAACAAAGTTTTACCATTAATGTTTTTAAAATAAACTAACAAAGATTATTTGTTAAGAAAATACATAATAATTTTTTTAGTATAAGCTTTTTTTTAGTTTTTTTTTTCTTACTAGGACAGCCCATCACTGACACACAATTAAGGCTTCTTCTTCCTACACCCCTACATGTTTCTTCCTGCACTCCCATAATTTTAAAAATATCGAAACTGGCATTCACCTTTTATTTGGAAAAGGGCACTGTGGCGGAGTATGTTACGGATTCATCAATCCGGAAGTGAATCAAGTTGTTTTCTGAATGAGGAGGTGTTCTTGAAGCAAATTGTTAATAAATTGTAGATTTTTGGATTGTTGAATCTGAAAGTCTAATTTATGTTATTGATTGATGGATCTGGAAGATTTACGGATTCCCCAATCCAGAAGATTTAGGATTCCCCAATCCAGCGATTTACGGATTCCCCAATCCAGAAGATTTATGGATTTCCAAATCTGGAATATGAAAAAACAAATGTGAATTCTTGATTTCGTAAAATTACTGAACTTCATTGTCTGGAATACTAGATATAAACTGCGGAAACAATAATCCAAGACACTACTGACTACCACAAAAAAAAAACACCTTCATGTGCTAAGAGTTGGAGCAATGTCATCAGTGTTCATAGAGAAATGGAATCCGTGTATGTAGTCTATGGACAAAGGAAGAAGAAAGAGTGGTGTGAATTTTATGCGCATTTTAGGATTTTTTAAAAATAATAGGGTTCTTTTTGTCTTTACATAATATTATGGGGGTGCAGGAAGAAAAACGTAAGGTTGCAGTTAAAAACTGCCCACAATTAACTTATGAAAAGAAAGAGTGCATGTGTCGAAAAGCAAGTTTTCATTTCATTAATAGGTAAACCTAATATAATAATAATGAAGGCAAATATAGTGACCATAGGTAATGGCATCAGTGCAAAAATGTTTCACTAGGTTGTTGGGGGAGAGAATAAATTTAAATTGGAAATTTGGATTTTTTAATTTTTAAAATTTATTTAAGAAAAATAGAAATCTGATTTAAAAAATAAATAAAAATAAAAATTAAATTGAAATAAATGAATTTCTAATAGATTAGATTAGTGCAAAAATAGAGTAGTTTTGTCCTATTGAATTTTTTGCTCACTCCTCCTAATTAGAGGGCACAAACATTAATGTCTGCAGATGTTATTTTTTGGTTAACTTTATTGTATTAGTGAGAGGGTTGCTTTTGGGCCCTTTTTTTTCTCAGTAGCCCATGATGGCTCTTACTGTGTTGCATATATATATATATATATATATATATATATATATATATAAATAAATTAAGAGCAATCTTATACAATTAAGCATTTAGAAAGTTCTTCTATACAAAAATGTGTTTGTTATTTAGGTAGGTCTCACAAGCCTTTTTTTTTTAAACAACGATGTTTTATTCTTTTTCATTTGCATTTGGCCAATTTCATTTTAAATAACTTTTCATGCACATCAATGGAATGTGAGCGAATTATTAAAATAGAGGTTTGAGTGTGTGCGTTTCTGACTGACCCCAATGACATTAATTTTATGAAAAATATGAAGTTGAACACAGACACCTTTAAAATAAAATTTTTTATTCGTGTTCAGAATAAAACTAACAGTTATTTGTAAATTGAAAATTGTCAACCAAATTATCGTTTAAGTAACCAAAGTCTATAATGAACAGGACACAATACACCCACCCGAAATAACAGCTTTACTAAAGTTCGAATAGTGCAAAATAACTCTTCTAATCACATTTAAGCTAATCAAATAGTAGACAAGTTCAGTAACAACACTACAAAGAATAAAAATTGTTCAGATAAGTAACAACATACAAAATTCCTATGCTTTGGTTATTACCACTATAATTTTGATGCTCAAGTAACTAATATCTGATTGAGAAATGAATGTTATCTCTAAGATTAGGCAGTGCATTTCAATTCCAAAATCAAATCAAATTTACAAGGATAAAAAATAAAAAATAAAAAATTTAAAATCACATTTAGAGGTAAAAAACAATTCCAAATGAAATCCACTGTAGCAACTCCTTAAGTCACTGCACCGCAATAAATTATTTTTTCAAAAACCCAAATTTGGGGATGAACGGAACTGCAAATTTGGAGCCACAAGAAGGAGGAAATGGATGCTTAAAAAGCTCCTTTGGAGGAAGAGAAGCTCACCACAGAGAGGAGGAAAAGATTAGAACAACAAAGGAGGAGTATAAGGCTGTTTTTCGAACACCTTGGAATGGTTGGGAATTTTGAGAATTTAGGGGAAAACAAATGTGGTTTATGAAAAATGGAATATAACTCTTAAAAGATGAGGCTTACTATTGTTTGACTTGAATGTGATTCTGTCTTCGTTTGTGCTGCGTTTACTGCTATGACTAATGTTCTGTGGATGTTTCGTAATCGATGAAATACTTGTCTTAATTACTGTGGGAAAATCACGTTAAGGGTTACTTATATTTTTCGTGAAGGGAACACGTGTGCTGATAAGTTGACTAATTTAAGATTTATTTATAAAATCATTTCATTGGTATAATAGACTTCCAGCTAATATGTTCTTAGAATTATTTATGAATAGGTATAATTTACCTATGTATCGTTTTTGTTAACATATAGGTTTTGGTCTAGTCCTCCCATATATTTTTTGTATTTTTTTTAATAACTTTTTTCATGTGATGGCAGATGATTGTTGTTACTTGAGAGTTGAAATGCCAAGTTACATAGTAATACCCAACATAAAAGTTTTTATAAAAAAAATTAAAAATAAAAATGGAATATAACACTTAATTTGTGTTATTCTAATCCACACATGTATTAATGTCGGTTTAACCCACATATATCTAATATCAACCATACACATTAGCATCGTACTAGCTCACAAATATATCTTGTTTCTATTTTATTTTTAATTACAATTCATTTTAATTGTAATTTAATAATATTATCAATAATAATAATATTAATATAAATAATACTACTACTAATATTATTAATTATAATAATAATATCAATAATACTAATTATATTAATTATAATAATATTAAAAAATATAATTATTATGAATAACAATAATAATATTAATAGTAATAATATAAATATTGATAATTATAATAATATTATCATTATTAAGAATAAAGATGCACGAGATTCTTTTCTATTGTTAGCACCGTGAGTAAAGATGTCCGTGGATAGAATATTATCCTGTTGTTAGCACCCAAGCATGAAAGGTGCATGTGAGCAGGTGGTTTTCTGTTATTATTTTTACGCTTTCAGTAAAGATTGTATTCTTGTGAGTGAATGCTGCTAGAGGAATAACTATAAAAGGGGTTTGAGACCCCCGGTAAAGGGACGCTGTTTCTGAGACTTAGACTCAAACTGATTACTATTTTTGAATGCTCTCACTGACTTATCGTCAGAGTGTGATTAACAGGTAGAGCCCCCTCTGTCCCAACAAAACGTTGTTCCAGTGCACCAAGAAGAGGTAGATTAGAAGCAGAGCTTACCCATGCAGGCAACCCGCAGGTCAACTGTGGGGCCTGATAAAACTTGATCCCATCCACATTTGTGTTTAAGCTTTTCAATGTGATGAGAAACACTAGGTAAGGCTCGCAGAGATCTGAAGGAAGTGATGCCTCCACTTTACACTAATTCGTGGAGACTATGAGGGCTCTTCAGGAGGCCAACGAGCAGTATAAACAAGAGCAATAACGGATCCGAGAGGAAGCTAGAGCTGGTAAACACTTATACAGAATCGACTGATGGTAGAGATCAAGGCCACCCGGGTAGCCAACAAGGAATTGCGCAAGTCCAATGAGGACTTTTGTAGAAATCTGCATTGTGAACGACGTTACACAAGGGAACAAGGTCTGAACTTGCCTTTGAGAGATAATCCCAAGCCATTTTCGTAGGCGATCATGGAAAAGCCCGTGCCAGCAGCTCATTACATCACACCCAAGATTGCCTCTTTCACAAGGATAAAGGACCTTGAAAATTATCTCTCGACATTCAATGCCCAAATCATTGTCTCTGGAGGAAAGAATGTCATCCGCTATAAGATGTTCATGAGTACTTTTACGGGTACAACCCTAGAATGGTTCAGTGGACTTCCCGATGGTCACATCACCTTTTTCGCTCAGTTCTCGAGATTGTTTAGAGAACAGTTCTCTGTCAACCAGGTCAAGCCTCCTAAGTTGTATGACCTTTTCAATGTAAGGCAAAGGGAGTAAAACCGTTGAAGGATTATCTGAATAGATTATGGTCACTGCTTTTGAGCAAGGGAACATGGTAGGATTGTTCAACGATTTGCTGATCAAAAATCCGGCGGATACATTTTCCGAGATACGAGAACGAGTTGTTTCCCACATTGAAGCAGAGAAGGCCGTAGTCAGAAAGAATGGCAACTCGCATTTAAAGCAACCTAGGTCTGAGGAAAGTGCTCGAGCTCAGCCCTTGCGAGTTAATGAAACCTCAACTGAGAAGAGAACAGACTCGAGGTACGTATCATACGTAGCCAAGAGGAACGAACCCAAGACAAAGGCTAGGGAGGAGTTGGTAACTCGACCCCAGTTCCGAGTATCATACAAGGAATTGTTAAGCATGCCAGGGGTAGTGGACAAGCTGAAGTTTCCCTAGAAGACCGACTAGAATCTGGGATCACTTAAAGATGTCTAGTGCGAGTTCCACAAGGCATGTGGGCATAATGTCGAGTGATGCATAGCCTTGGGCCACCAAATGGCTAGCTTGGTGGAGGAAGGGTTCCTGAGGAGTATCTTGTGGTTGACCAGGGAGAACCAAAAGGAGAGGTTGTTGAAAATGAAGCTTTAATGCCTCCAAATCCATGAAGACATCTTGAAGACTTTGTTGTTGTGTTTAGGGTTTAGTTCTAGGTGGTTTAGAATTTTCTATATCCACTCCTAATCAATTCACAACTGAATCAATCTGGTTTTTAAAAAGGGAAAATGTTTTTTAAAGCTAAGTGAAAAACAACCTGTTGATTTCTCGTTTTAATCGGTTGTTTTTCCTCAGCTTGTGTAAAGGGTCTTTGAAATGTTTCGGTTTTGGTTGACTTAACTGTCAAAACCAATTCAACCGGTTAAATCAACATTTTAACCGGTTAATTTATGAATTTCTTAACAAATTTTCATAAAACTGTTAAATTTGTTTTCAGTTATTTACAAACTATTTTGACTCGTGTTTAACTAATTAAAACAACTAGTTTGATGAGCTATAAAATTGTGAGTACCCTTCCTATTTCAATATAGAAGAAGAGATTCAAAAAAGGTTTTAAGAGTGGAAAATTGATTCAAGAAAGCAAGATTGCCTTGAGTTGTGCTTTGGTTTAAGAGTGGATTGGGAGCAACTATGATTTCCTGTAATCATGTGTAATCTGTTCCATATTCTCTTGTAATTGTTCTTTAGTTTGAATTCTTGTAAACTGTGTAATCTGTAAGGTCAGAGGGTTGTTCTGACTCTGTGTGTGAAGTTAAAGAGGGTGTGTGTTCTTGAGTGGTCAAGATCACCTCTTTGAGGTTGTTGTGTGATTGTAATCTGTTATTGGTTACTTAGTGAAATACCCAGTTATATTTTGGGGAATAGATGTAGCTCTGGTAAGGAGTGAACCAATATAATTTTTTGTGTGATCTCTCTCTCTCACACTCATTTAAAATCTGGTTGAATTGTGATTTTATCTCTGCTGCCATAAACAATCGGTTAAAACGTATTTTCAACCTGTTGTTTTTCTAATAACAGGTTTAACAGTTATGTTTTATTGGCTGATCTTATTCTTTTATCTATAAATCAATATCAATCTTCATTCTTAACTAGTATTTGTGAAAATCTTCCCTTAAACAATTCACCACCCATCTTGTTAAGGCCATTGATTCTTACAATTGGCATTAAGAGTTAGGTTCTTGAAATTTTCTTAAATTTTGTTTTTCAAATATGTTTTTTATGGTTGACAAGTTACCTTTTGGGGAAGGAGCTTCTATTAATATCCCACCTTTATTCTGTGGTGTGAACTATCAATTCTGGAAAGTTATAATGAAATTTTTTATTCAATCTACAGATAAAGGAATTTGGGAAGCTATAAAGAATGAACCTTTTATTCCACAAGTAAAAAAAATGATGTGTTTATTGATAAACCTTGGTTTGAATGGACTGAGACAGATAGTAAGAAAGCCAAGTTTGACTGGATTGCAAAGAATATAATAACTTATTCTTTGAGTTGTGAGGAATTTTTCAAGATATTGTGCAACTGCATAAGAAATGTGGGACATTCTCGAAGTCACACATGAGGGGACAAATGATGTCAAGAGGGCAAGGAAGCATGCTCTCATTCAAGAATATGAAATGTTTAGAATGCAAAAGGGATAAACTATATCTGAAGTGCATAAAAGATTCTCTCACATTGTGAATCATCTTATGGGCCTTGGAAAGATCTTTGAGGAAGAGGAACTAAATATAAAGATTCTCAAATGTCTGGATAGAACATGACAGCCAAAGGTTACTACCATATTAGAATAAAAAGATGTAACATCAATATCTACAACCGCTTTGTTTGGTAAGCTAAGGGAACATGAATTGAAAATGAACAGACTGTTTGTTCAAGAAAATGAGAACAAACATGTCAAAGGCATAACTTTAAAGACAACTGAACATAAAAGGTGCCAAGAATCAAGTGATAGTGATGAAGATACACTTAGCTTGCTGTCCAAGAAATTTAGAACAACAACAAATATCAGTCTTCTAAAAGGTATAATTCCAAGAAAGTGAATGATTTCAATGCTAACAAATACACATGCTTTGGCTGTGGTGAGCAGGGACATATCAAGGCAGATTGTCCTAACAATGAGAACAAAGAGAAAACAAAATTCAAAGGAGAAAGAGGAGGCAAGACTAAGAAAGCCTATATAGCTTGGGATGACAATGAAGTGTCTTCTTCCAGTTCCTCTATAGATGCAAAACTTAATATGTGTTTGAAGGCGTCAACATCAAGCATTGTAAGTTCAAATTCTTCCACCAAAGGTGATAGTTACTATCAACTTCTTGAGGCCTTTAAAGAGATTCATGAAGAGGCAAATAAGTTGGCTCTCACAAACAATAGATTAAAAGGTTTGAACAACTGGCTGGAAACTAGAGTTAAAAGCTTAGAAGAAGAGCTGGATAATTCCAGAAATGATTTTGAAAATCTTGAACTTATTTACAAAAACTCTGCTTGAGTATGACTCAAGTTCTTGTAAAAATTGCAAAATCCTTGAAAACAAAGTTTTTTATCTTGTGAAAATTGTGGATAAACTCACCAAAGGAAAATCAAATTTTGAGAGTGTGTTATCATCTCAAAGTTGTGTATTTGGAAAATTAGATCTTGGTTTGTATAGACAAAATAAGAACAGTGAAAGTTCAAAACTGTTTTCAACCTTGGCAGAAAAACAATCAGTTAAAAACTCGAAACAACCGGTTGTTTCTTGTTTCTATTGTATGAAAATAGGGTATTCTGTTAGATATTGCAAAATAAGGAAGGTTCTTGTTCCAAGAAGCATATTAAAGTGCATTCCTAAGTTTCATTAAGTTTCTTATGATCAAACTAACACTTATGGATCCAAATTTTTTAAAGGATCAAGTCTTGGCACTTAATATGACTTTCTTGTAGGATTATACTGTTGAATCAAGTGTGATCAAAAGCTTTGAAGAATCCAAATCCTAGTGTTTGATGGAAGGCTGAAGTTGCTTGGAGTTGCTGTTGTGTTTTAGAGTAGGATCTGAGTAGTTTATCGTTGTAATCCACTCTTTGTTGAATCTAAAGCTTAAGTGTTTTCAAATCCTTTAAGTTTAAAGTGTTTTTCAAACTAAGTGAAAAACAACCTGTTGTTTTGTCGAAACAACCGATTGTTGTACACTTAGGTTTTTTTGAAAAGGTTGAAAACTGTTTTGGTTGGTTGACTTGCTGTCAAACCAAAACAATCGATTGACTCGCACTTTCAATCAATTATTTGTTTGAAAATCCTAACAGAAACTATTTTGTTAGTTAAGTGAGCTTTAAATGATTTTATAACTGAATACGCTCCTGATTTAAATGCATTGACCATTCTTTGAAAGCTATAAGTAGTTTGTTTAAGTTTTATAACAAACAATTAAGAAAGAAAAACAGATTTGAGTTTTTTACAGATTGCTTTCAAGATTTTAGTTTTCACCTTTGAGCTTTGGTTTATCAAGAGAGAGTGGAATATGATTACATTTGTATTGATTTCAGTTCATTCTGTAACAAGTGTAATTCGTTCTGAATACTTTGTACATTCTGGTGTTGTAAAGCCAAGAAGGGTTGTGTGCTCTTGAGGTTGTCAAGATCAACATTCTTGGTGTGTGTGCTGAGCCAAAGGAAATGTGTTTCTTGAGGGGATCAAGGTCATTTCTTTGGTGGTGTGTGTATGTAATCTGGTTTTGATTACTCAGTGGATTCCCCAGTGGTTTCTGGGAAACTGGATGTAGCTCTTGGTTTAAAAGTGAACCAGTATAAACTGTTTGTGCATCTCTCTCTTCCTTAAACTCTTTAAATTCAGTTGTTGTTGTTTTTATTGGTATAAACAACCGATTGTTTCTTCGAAACAACCGATTGTTTTTCTAGTGCTTTGCTGTTTTGAGCTTTGTTTCTTGGCTAACTGAATTCCTAATCTGGTTTCTTACAAAGAATTTCATTCTAGCTTAAAAAGTTTGTGAAAACCCCCTTTAAACAATTCACCCCCTCTCGTTTAAGGCCATACATTCTAACAATTGATATCAAGAGCTTGGTACTTGAAAAATACTCAAGTTTGATCCTAAAATCTTTTTCAATGGCTGGAGAACTTTCTTTTGAGGAAGGTGCTTCAATTAACAAACCACCTTTGTTCTGTTGTTTGAATTATAAGTATTGGGAGGCTAAAATGAAAATCTTTGTTGAATCCATTGATAAAGGGATTTGGGATGCAATTAAAAATGGCCCTTTCATTCCAAAGATTAAAAAGAATAGATCTTTTATTAAAAAAACCTTGGTCCCAATGGACCAATGAAGAAAGTGAAAAGGCCAAGTTTGATTGTTGTGCCAAAAACATAATAACATTTGCTTTGGATTCCAAAGAATTTTTCAGGATAGCAAAGTGTGAATCTACTAAGGAGATGTGGGATACACTTAAAGCAACTCATGAGATTACTACTGAATTAAAGAAATCGAAGACAAGAAGAAGAAGGAGGAAGAATAAAAAAGGTCTTGATCTATGCTTCATGGCCAAAAAGGAAGATGATTCAAGCCGTGTAAGTTCCTCTAATTCTTCAAATGCTGAAAATTACAGTCAATTGCTTCAAGCTTTTCAAGAAACACATGAAAAAGCTAACTGATTGGCTCTCTTGAACAACCGGTTGAAGGGAATGAACAACTTGCTTGAAAACAGAGTCAAATCACTGGAAGAAGAACAGAAAATTCAAAAACAGATTTTGAAATCCTTTACAAAAACTCTTCTTGCAAGTGTGACACTCTTATTTGTGAAAATTGTGAAAATCTTGAAAAGAAAGTTCATTATCTTGTAAAGACTGTGGATAAGCTTTCAAAAGGGAAATCCAACTTTGAGAATGTCTTGGCATCTCAAAATTGAGTTTTGAAAAAGCTGGATTAGGTTTTAATCCACAGAACAAGCAAGACAAGTTTTCAAAGTCATTTTTTAAACTGCCAGAAAAACAACTGATTGTTCTGTCAAAACAACCGGTTGTTACATGCTTCTATTGCATGAAAAGAGGCCATTCTGTCAGATTCTGTAAAATTAGGAAATATTTTGTTCCTAAAGGCATTATGAAATGGATTCCTAAAGCTTCTGGAGTTTCCAGTGATGAATGTAAATTAAAAGGACCCACATTCAAAAGGGGACCGAATCTTTGTACTTGAAATTTCACTTTGTAGGGAAATTTGATGGAGATCATGCAACAGTGGTATCTGGACAGTGGCTGCTCAAAATACATGACAGGAGATAAATCAAAGTTTGTGAGCATCACCTTCAAACAAGAAGGTCATGTAACATATGGAGATAACAACAAAGGAAGAATTCTTGGAAGAGGCTCTATAGGAGATAAGAGTATCTTGATCATTCATGATGTCTTGTATGTAGAGGGACTAAAGCACAACTTGCTCAGCATTAGCCAACTATATGACAAAGGCTATCAAGTAATCTTCAAGACAAACTCTTGTGAAATATGCCTTCCTACCTCAAAAGAGGTAATGTTGATTGGTAAGAGAATCAACAATGTCTATCCCTTAGATATTTCTTCTCCTTGTTCTATAGGTTGTCTTCTTTCTAAGTATGATGAATCTTGGTTATGGCATAGAAGAAATGCTCACATTCACATGAATCACTTAAACAAATTAATCTCAAAAGATCTTGTGATTGGGTTGCCCAAGCTTAAGTTTGAGAAGGACCACATATGTGAAGCTTGTCAAAAGGGGAAACAAGTTAAAAATTCTTTCAAAATTAAAAATGTTGTTTCATCTTTAAAACCCCTTGAGCTGCTCCATATGGATTTGTTTGGACCTTCAAGAACCATGAGTCTTGGTGGCAACTATTATGCTCTTGTCATTGTGGATGATTTCTCTAGGTACACATGGACTCTCTTCTTAGAATCAAAGAGTGATGCATTCTCTGCCTTCAAAAAGCTTGCTAGAAGGTTACAAAACACAAAAAACAACAACATTGGTTCTATAAGTATTTTTGGGTTGATGCTATTAACACCTCTTGCTATATGATGAATAGAGTGCTAATAAGGCCAAACTTGAAGAAAACTCCCTTTGAACTCTTCAATGGAAGGAAACCAAAAATTAGTCACCTTAGAGTATTTGGTTGCAGCTGCTTCGTTCTAAATAATCGAAAGGAAAACCTAGGAAAGTTTGATGAAAAAGCTGATCTTGGAATCTTTATTGGTTATTCCCTCAATAGTCATGCATATAGGATCTACAACAAGAGGCTAATGACTGTAGAAGAATTTGTTCATGTGGTCTTTGATGAAGTTGATCGCAAAAGCATTCAAGTCTCAAAGAACAACACAGAAGAGTATGAGCAGAACATCAATCTAGAGAAGTTGGACTACTCTGCAGAAAAACAACTGGTTGAATGCTCGAAACAACCGATTAAAATTCTACAACAGAGTGAGTGACCTAAAGAATGGAGAATTCTTAGAGATCTGTTAGTGGAGAACATCATTGGGCAAATATAAGAGGGTGTTTCTACACGTAGCTCTATCTCAAACTTCTGTATGCACACTGCTTTTGTCTCTCAAGTTGAATCAAAGTCTATTGAAGAAGCTCTCAAGATGAAAAATGGATGGAAGTTATGCATGAAGAGCTGAATCAGTTTGCTAGAAATGATGTATGGTTTCTGGTTCCTAAAACAACTGAGATGAACATCATTGGATCTAAATGGGTTTTCAGAAACAAGCTTGATGAGGCTGGAGTAATTACAAGGAACAAGGCAAGGCTAGTTGCCAAAGGCTACAATCAAGAGGAAGGAATGACTATGGAGAAACCATTGCCCCTGTTGCAAGATTGGAAGCTGTGAGGTTGCTGCTGGATTTTGCTTGTATGAGTGGATTCAAACTCTTTCAAATGGATGTGAAGAGTGCTTTTCTCAATGGTTTCATCAATGAAGAAGTGTATGTTGAACAACCACCGGGTTTTAAAGATCATCAACATCCTAATCATGTCTTCAAGCTGAAAATGGCATTATATGGGCTTAAGCAAGCTCCAAGGCAGTTGATGTGATTCCACTAGCCATATAGAGAATGATTCTTGACATTCTTAGGAATCACCTTGAGCTGGACATTATTTAGGCACTTTTCTTAGAGTTGGATCAATGTTCTAAGACAAGAACTCACCAAAAACTAGTACCAAATCCCAAACTCATTTGGATGTTCCACATATTGTCAAATTGAACCAAAAGAAATGGAGGAAAGGCAAAAACACTAATTAACAAAACAAAACAGCAAGGTACCGAATCAAAATGCTGGAATTGAAGAAGAAAAGATGAAGAACAGCCAAGAACACAAATGAACCATAGCTACACATTAACAAGCTGAAATTGTCGAACCAAAACAACTAGGAAACAAGCTAAGACAAGGAAATTAACAAGAGAAGAAAGGAAGGAGAAGAGAATGCTCATGAAGATGGAAGAATGATGAATGATCTCGCCACTAGAAGTGTGGTTGCTCCTAGATGAGAGTGCTGCCGCCACTTGAGGACACCATGGATCCTTCAAGACAAGACTAGAGAAGAAGGCTCAAAAGCTCTCCAATGCTCACTCCAATTTTGAGTATAGTTTCTTTAGATAAATTCCAATCTGAATTTTACAAAGAGAGCACCTCTATTTATAGCCTAAGGTGCTGAAATGCAAGCAACACAAATTCAAAAATTCCCTCCTAAGAAACATCTAGAATCGGCGCCAAAACCCAAGCATGAGGAAGGTGTGACTCCTTCCTTCACTTTGGCACCTCCTATTCTACTTCTACACCTATCTACTAACACCCCCCCCCCCTAAAGCTCCTAACTAAAGACTAAAAGATGCTATAACAATAGAGGTTTCTAATGTTTCCCTCTAAGCACCTTCAACTAAAGAAATTACAAAAAGAGAAAATAAATGTCCCCTAGCTCCTAAAGCTTTGAACATGCTTCTTGTAAGCCTTTGAGGTGGGCTTTGACCTCCATGGGCGTCCTCCATTTGTGCCTCTACCTCTTCTTGATCTTGTTGATTGGCCTCCATGTCCTCTTGAGCTTGATCTCCATCAGCAGTGGTATGAGAGGCTTAGCAATTTCCTTTTATCACATGGTTATGAAAGAGGAATGATTGACAAAACTCTCTTCATCAAGAAGTCAAATTCTGAAATTATCCTTGTACAAATCTATGTTGATGACATCATCTTTGGTGCTACACAAGATAGTTTGTGTGAAGAATTTGTGGTAGCTATGCAAGGTGAGTTTGAAATGTCTATGATGGGGGAAATTTCTTTCTTTCTTGGATTGCAGGTCAAGCAAACAAAGGATGGAATCTTTCTATGCCAATCAAAATATTGCAAAGAAATTCTCAAGAAGTTTGAAATGGAAACTTGCAAGGAAGCAAGCACACCTATGCCTTCAAGTTGTTATATGGATGCAGATGCTGCTGGAAAAAGGGTAGATCAAACAAAATACAGAGGTTTAATTGGTTCCTTACTCTATCTTACAGCAAGTAGACCGTATATCATTTTTGTCATATGTCTTTGTGCAAGATATCAAGCAAATCCAAAGGAATCTCACTTCAAAGCTGCAAAGAGGATTCTTAAATATCTCAAAGGAACAACCAATGTTGGTCTATGGTATCCTTCTCACTCTTCTATACACTTAATTGGTTATTTAGATTCTGATTTTGCAGGGTGTAAGCTAGACAAAAAAAACACAAGTGGCACTTGTCATCTTCTTGGATCAAGCCTCATCTCTTGGCATAGTAAGAAGCAAGCTTGTGTGGCTCTTTCTGTTGAATCAAGTGTGTTCATGCTTTGAAGAATCCAAACCCTTTTGAAGGTTGATGAAAGGCTGGATATGCTTGTTGTTGCTGAGTTGTCTTTAGATAGGATCCGGGGTAGATTAATTGTGTAAATCCACTCTTGATTGAATCCAAAACTTAAGCATTCTCAAACCTTTTAAATGAAAAGTGTTGTTCAAACTAAGAGAAAAACAACCTGTTGTTTTGTCAAAACAACCGATTGTTTTATACTTAGGTGTTTTTAGAAAGGCTGAAAACTGTTTTTGATGGTTGACTTGCTGTCAAATCAAAACAACCGATTGATTCGAGCATTCAACCGATTGTTTGTTTTGTGACCATAACATAAAATTGTTTTGTGCTTTGACTGAGCATTAAATGATTTTATAACTAAATACGCTCCAATTTTAAATGCTTTGACCAGTCTTTGAATGCAATAAATAGTTTGTTCAGTTTATGTAACAAACAACAACTTAGTTTTAATCAAAGAAAAACATATTTGAGTTTTTCACTGATTTTGCTTTTGAAGAGTTGGAGATTGCTTTTGAGATTCCTTTGATCAAAGAGTGTGAGATAGGATTTTCATCTTCTATTGATTTCAGATCTTTTCTGTAACAAGTGTAATCCTTTGTACTTTGAAGAAACTCTGTGTGTGAAGCTGAGAAGTGTTGTGTGTTCTTGAGGTTGTCAAGATCAACATTCTTAGTGGTGTTTTGCTGAGCCAAAGGAAGTGTGTGTCTTGAGGGGATCAATGTCACTTCTTTGGTGGTGTTGTAAGTAATCTAGGGTCAATTGCTTAGTGGATTCCCCAGTGGTTTCTGGGAAGACTGGATGTAGCTCTTGGTTAAGAGTGAACCAGTATAAACCTCTGTGTGCATTCTCTTTATCCCTTGAACTCTTTAAATTCAGTTTTATATTTGTGAACTGGTATAAACAACCGATTGTTTATGCGAAACAACCGATTGTTTTTCTAGTGCTGTGCTAAATTGCTTTATGTTTTTGGTAAACTGAATTCTGAATAAAGTTTTCTTGAAGTAATTTCATTCTATACTTAAAAGTTTGCGAAAACCCTCTTTAAACCATTCACCCCCCCCCTCCCCCCTCTAGTTTAAAGCCATACATTCTTACACTTTCTACTGTAGAGGCTGAATACATTGCTGCTGGAAGCTGCTATGCACAAATTCTTTGGCTCAAACAACAACTTGCAGATTTTGGATTGAAAATCAGCAAGGTTCCTTTGCTTTGTGACAACACAAGTGCTATAAATCTCACCAAAAATCAGATTCAGCATTCAAGAACTAAGCACATTGAGATTCGCCATCACTTCATACGAGATCAAGTGAACAATGGAGATTGTGAAGTGAAATGCATTGAAACAAAACTGCAACTGGATGATATCTTCACAAAACCTCTACCAAAAGAAAGGTTTTTCTTCTTAAGAAATGAGTTAGGCATTCTTGACTCTCAAAATCTCTCTTAAATTTGTGCTTTAATTCTATTTGTGAAGACAAATAGGGGGAAAATTGGTTGGTTTTTGTGTTGTCTGTCCTTGATAATATGTTTCAAATTGTTAAAACTCTCAAAATTCTGAAATTAAAATTGTTTTCTACTTCTGCTGCAAAACAACCGATTGAATCGAGGAAACAACCAATTGTTTGTCTGATACAGTGCTTAGTAAATTGTTTTTCTAACCTACTGCTATAGATGTTGTATATTGCATAAAGTTTTGTTTTGCAGGAACTTCTTCAGATTCAAACAAGTCCAACACAAACAACCAGGGATTTGTCTTCATCAAATAGGGGGAGATTGTTGAATCAAGTGTGATCAAAAGCTTTGATGAATCCAAATCCTAGTGTTTGATGGACAGCTGAAGTTGCTTGGAGTTGCTGCTGTGTTTTTGAGTAGGATCTAGGTAGTTTATCTTTGTAATCCACTCTTTGTTGAATCTAAAGCTTAAGTGTTTTCAAATCTTTTAAGTTTAAAGTGTTTTTCAAACTAAGTGAAAAACAACCTGTTGTTTTGTCGAAACAACCGATTGTTGTATACTTAGGTGTTTTTAAAGAGGTTGAAAACTGTTTTGGTTGGTTGACTTGCTGTCAAACCAAAATAACCGATTGATTTGCACTTTCAATCGATTGTTTGTTCGAAAATCCTAACAAACTGTTTTGTTAGTTAAGTGAGCTTTAAATGATTTTATAACTGAATACGCTCCTGCTTTAAATGCATTGACCATTCTTTGAAAACTATAAATAGTTTGTTTAAGTTTTATAACAAACAATTAAGAAAGAAAAACAAATTTGAGTTTTTCACAAATCGCTATCAAGATTTGAGTTTTCACTTTTGAGCTTTGGTTTATCAAGAGAGAGTGGAATAGGATTACATCTGTATTGATTTCAGTTCATTCTGTAACAAGTGTAATTCGTTCTGAATACTTTGTACATTCTGGTGTTGTAAAGCCAAGAAGGGTTGTGTGCTCTTGAGGTTGTCAACATCAACATTCTTGGTGTGTGTGCTGAGCTAAAGGTAGTGTGTTTCTTGAGGGGATCAAGGTCACTTCTTTGGTGGTGTGTGTATGTAATCTAGTTTTGATTACTTAGTGGATTCCCTAGTGGTTTCTGGGAAACTGGATGTAGCTCTTGGTTTAAGAGTGAACCAGTATAAACTGTTTGTGCATCTCTCTCTTCCTTAAACTCTTTAAATTCAGTTGTTGTTGTTTTTACTGGTATAAACAACCGATTGTTTCTTCGAAACCACCGATTGTTTCTCAGGTGCTTTGCTGTTTTGAGCTTTGTTTCTTGGCTAACTGAATTCCTAATCTGGTTTCTTGCAAAGAATTTCATTCTAGCTTAAAAAGTTTGCGAAAACCCCCTTTAAACAATTCAACCCCCTCTCGTTTAAGGTCATACATTCTAACATATACTTCTAGGGTCAACAATTTGTAGAAGCTTGCTTGGAGTTGAAGTTGTTCAGAGTGAAGGTTTAACTCTGATGTTGTATGCAGTACCCCACATGATCTTTGGTTCTTGAACTTTTTTTATGAATTCTTTTTGCTGGAAAATTCCTTTTCAATCTATAATTTTCCTTAATCTTGCATATGGTTACTAACTATTTTAAGCATTTTTTTCCATATTCATGCATTAAGTGTGTGTATATCACTGTATTTGTTTTTTGTCAAAGCTCTTTGGTTTACTAAAACTCATTTGCTGACACAGAAAAACAATCGATTGTTTTCACGAAACAACCGATTGTTTGTCTCCTGACAGTACTATGTTGTTAAAAGCTGCTTTAAATTTTTTTGGTAGTGATTCGTGTCTCTGACTATTCTCAGGGTCGTTATAGGTCAAAGATGCATTTATTACTATATTGAATAGGTTTCTTTTAATGCAATTACTACTCTTTATAGAATATATTCCTTTTTATATTCGAAATTAAAACCTTTTTAAGCCTGGTCAAATCATCATGTCATTTCTCTCTTTGTGCTTTCTGTTAGGGTCTGAGAGGTTACTTTATTGCCTCTGTTTTGATTCTTTTTTCGTTTGAATTTTAACCCACTAAATGCCAAAGTTTTGACTGCCTTTTTTGGTCATAAATAAGTTTGGTTATTAGTTGTTCTTTTTCACAAGAAACAACCAGTTATTTTCTCTTCTGCTCTAATATGTTTTTGCAGTTTGCCTACACTCTTTTTTCTCTCACTGAATCATGGAATCAACTCTTCCATCATCCAAAAGGATGAAAACAAGGGTTGTGAGAAGCGGAGGTAAAGTTGAAAGTTGGTTTGTGTGAGAAACAAAATTGATTGAGAAATACCTACATGAGACAAGTAGGAAAGTAATCAATACTCCAAAGTTGATTTCCTTCAGATGGATGAAGCAACAAAAGCTCATGGAAGTAAGGAACTTGTTGAAGGAGAAAATGCTGAAAAGATTTCTAGAAATGTCTGGAAACATATATCCAGATTTGGTAAAAGTCTTCTACACAAACCTTCAATTTGTTGGTGATAATATGTGTTCTCATGTGAAACGGGTAGACATAAAAATTACCCATGATGTGTGGACTACCATAATTGGGCTGAAATATATTGGACTAAGGATCACAAAGGCAATATAGGAGTAGTTGAAGAATTCAACAAAATGCAGTTTTACAAAAGCTGTCTCAAGGATCCTCTCTCAAAGGTGAGGAAGTTTTTAGTATGAGGGCTAAAACTGAATGAGATGCTCACATCAAGGGGAAACAACCATTCCACTCTTTCAGAAGAAGATTTGGTTCTGATTTACTACATCATGAACAAAGTAAAGTTGAATTGGATCCACATCTTTAAGGACCACATGCAAAAAGCAACAAGGAGGAGACCAAGTTGGATCATCAAGTGGAGCACAAGCTGAGGAAGAAAATGAAGATGCTGCCACTAGAGACAAAACCTGCGGTTGAAAGTTTTGAAGTTGGACCAAGTGCTGCCACTAAACATGAAAGGATTACATCCATGACCCCATTTGAAAGGTTTATGGTGAGTAGAATGGACAGCTTTGCAGACAACCAAAGGAGTCTTCATGAGTTATGTGATACAAGATTTCAGAACATGGATGCAAGATTTCAGACCTTGGATGAGCAAATTGAAGTTGTACAAAATCAACTTTTTGAATTGCAGTATGGCGAGGATGACTGAAGCCAGTTTATAGCTTTCTTTCCCATTTATGGTTTAAGTTTCTGAACAATTTCTTTTTCTTTTATATGCTGATTTTATCCTTCTTTCACTCTATTTGTGAAGAAAATAGGGGCCGACGTGTTTTGGGGTTGTAATGTTCTTATTCCTGCACTTATTCTGCTTGAACATTGCCTTAACTATTTTTAGCTACTGCTATAACTCTTAATTTTAACCGGTTAATCCTGTATTTTAATCGATTGTTTTTCTGTTGCTGAATGTATGTGTGTGTAACTAGATTTTACACTGATTTGGTTGATGTTCCTCTTTGGAAATCACCTAGTGGAAACTGGTTATGTGATGCATGATATATTTAGAATAGATTATCTCTTGTACCTTCATCTTTTTGTGATTGCAGGTTGTGCCAAATTCTAAACAGAACTTCTCAAAGCAACCTAGGGATTTGTCTTCATCAAATAGGGGGAGAATGTTGAAAATTAAGCTTTGATGCCTCCAAATCCATGAAGACAACTTGAAGACTTTGTTGTTGTGTTTAGGGTTTAGTTCTAGGTGGTTTAGAATTTTCTAGATCCACTCCTAATCAATTCACAATTGAATCAATCTGGTTTTAAAAAGGGAAAATGTTTTTCAAAGCTAAGGGAAAAACAACCTGTTGATTTCTCATTTTAATCGGTTGTTTTTCCTCAGCTTGTGTGAAGGGTCTTTGAAATGTTTTGGTTTTGGTTGACTTAACTGTCAAAACCAATTCAACTGATTAAATCGACATTTCAACCGGTTGGTTTTTGAATTTCTTAACAGCTTTTCATAAAATTGTTAAATCTATTTTCAGTTATTTACAAACTGTTTGGCTCATGTTTAACGGATTAAAACGACTAATTTGATGAGCTATAAAGTTGTGATTACCCTTCCTATTTCAACATAGAAGAAGAGATTCAAAAAAGGTTTTAAGAGTGGAAATATGATTCAAGAAAGCAAGATTTCCTTGGGTTGTGCTTTGGTTTAAGAATGGATTAGAAGCAACTGTGATTTCCTGTAATCAGGTGTAATCTGTTCCATATTCTCTTGTAATTGTTCTTTAGTTTGAATTCTTGTAAACTGTGTAATCTATAAGGTCAGAGGGTTCTTCTGACTGTGTGTGTGTTCTTGAGTGGTCAAGATCACCTCTTTGAGGTTGTTGTGTGATTGTAATCTATTGTTGGTTACTTAGTGAAATACCCAATGGTTTTCTGGGACTGGATGTAGCTCAGGGTAAGGAGTGAACTAGTATAATTGTTTGTGTGATTTTCTATCTCTCTCTCACTCATTTAAAATCTGGTTGAATTGTGATTTTATCTCTGCTGCCATAAACAATCGATTAAAACGTATTTTCAACCGGTTGTTTTTCTGATAACAGGTTTAACAATTATGTTTTCTGGCTGATCTGATTCTTTGATCTGTAAATCAAT
The DNA here is from genome assembly GCF_000499845.2 of Phaseolus vulgaris. Taxonomy (NCBI): domain Eukaryota; kingdom Viridiplantae; phylum Streptophyta; class Magnoliopsida; order Fabales; family Fabaceae; genus Phaseolus; species Phaseolus vulgaris. The sequence goes on from NC_023752.2 coordinate 16,651,095, forward strand.
ATCAATCTTCATTCTTAACCAGTATTTCCAAAAAATTTCCCTTAAACAATTCACTCCCCTCTTGTTAAGGTCAGTAATTCTTACAGAGGTCGCATTCAGAGACCAAGCACACGAGTTACCGACCCATGGAGATCTTTACACCATCTCGGGAGGATTTTTCAAGAGGAGGAAACTCTGCTTCCAAACGTAAGTGATATGCACGAGCAGTGATGTCTCTATAGGTGAGGAAACCTGATGACCCCTAAAGCCCACTCTCTACTTCGCGAGCTCCTTCTTGGAAGACGTGGTTCCTCAAGAGAATGATCTGGTGGTGATATTTGTTGTCACCGTAGGAAGGAAGGTGCATAGAGTCCTGATTGATCAAGGGAGCTCGACTCATGTGATGTTCTGGGGAACATTCACTAGCCTGCAGTTATCCCCCGACCAGCTGAGCCCGTAGGATGGGTACTTGGCTGGTTTCGCAGGAGATCTGGTAGAAGTACGAGGTTACATTGAGTTAAGGACGATCTTCTCTGACGATATTGCAGCTAGGACGATCCCCATTACAATTTGCTTTTTGGGCAACCTTCCCTGAACAAATTGGGTGCAGTGGCCTCAGCTATTCATATGAAGAGGAAGTTGCCTTCTTCTGAGGAAAGAGTTACTACCAAAAAAACCAACTAGAAGACAGTGCGGAAATGCTACAAGAGTAGCCTAAAGAATAGGAGAGGAACTTACGCAATTAGTGTTTAGGCAGGGGAGCCAGAATGGATTGCGGTGGCTGAAGTCGCCAATGAGAGGCGACTTGGACCTGCTGGAGAGGTTCAGGAAAGGGAGATAAAAGGTAAGAATTTTATGCCCGTACTCAGAGGCTTTGTAGAGGAAGGTGAAGCTGAGGCAAAAGACCAAGACAAGACCTTGGCAATTCAAGGTTGACGACTTGGTAATGCGAAAGGCCCATCCTTACCAGTTAGAAAACAAGTTATCTTCGAAGTGGACTGGCCCGTTTCGCGTAGTCGAGGTACTCGGGAATGAAGCGTACAGGCTAGAAACCCTAGAGGGGGAGCCATTCCTTAAACGTGGAACGCGACAAACCTCAAGTTTTACTTCAGTTAAGATGTTTTGTTTTAATGATTTCTTTTTTAAGAATATGATGTTTAAGGTGATGCTCTTTTTCCCTTGAAGGGGTTTTTTAACGAGGTCATCTAATGATAAGTTTGTTCTTGGAATATGGTGCATTAGTTTTGTTGATTTACGTGAATGAGCACATGGGAAGACGACCTAGATCAGAATGAATAGAATCATTCGAGTATAGGTGCCTTGTGAAGATGAATTTGTTGTTGAGCAAAAGGTAAGAAGACCTAGCTCAGAATGAATAGAGTCATCTGAGCATAGGCACTCTGTGAGATTGATCTGTTGTTGAGCACATGGTAAAAGACCTAGCTTGGAATGAATAGAGTCATCTGAGCATAGGCACCCTGTGAGATTGATTCGTTGTTGAGCACATGGTAAGATGACCTAGATCGGAATGAATAGAGTCATCAGAGCATAGGCGCCATGTGAGATTGATTTATTGTTGAGCACATGGTAAGATGACCTAGATCGGAATGAATAGAGTCATCCGAGTATAGGAGCCTTGTGAAGATGAATTTTGTGTTGAACACAAGGTAAGACGACCTAGCTCAGAATGAATAGAGTCATTCAAGTAAAGACGCCCTTTGAAGATGAATTTGTTGTTGAGCACCTGGTAAGATGACCTAGCTTGGAATCAATAGAGTTAGCTGAGTATAGGCGACTGATGGGATTAATTAACTCGTAACAGACCTAGTTACCCGAGTAGGCGCACAGTAAGATGACCTAACTCGGGAGCAAATACTATCAACGCTAATCGCTTGGTCGAGCATGAGTCCAGACTATCTCGATAAGGACGACGACATACCATTTTGTTGAGCCATAAGATAGGATATCTTGGCATGGTGTGTGTATAAATGTCAAGATAAACAATGATACAGGTTAAGTTGAAGCAGCAAGTGGTTTGGTTGACCTAGAGGGGTGCCAACCATTAGAGATTTAACTTGTTTATTAAGAGATATTTTTGCCGCTTTGTACATTTCATCTCACTCAGATTAGCAAATTCGTATTATGCATTTAGTATGCGAAGTCAATTTGTTTGGCAAAGTATTTTTGCATGTATTTATACATCATAGGCAAGTCTGTTAACGCTCTAATAAGGCAGGGTAAGACATAACTCAGTCAGCCCAGTAGGCGCACTGCATTGACAAGTAATAAAGCACAGTAAGACGTAACTCGGTCACCCAAGTAGGCGCACTGCATTGGCAAGCAATAAGGCATGGTAAGACGTAACTCCGTCAACCGAGTAGGAACATTGCATTGGCAAGTAATAAGGCATGTAAGATGTAACTCGGTCAACTGAGTAGGCACACTGCATTGACAAGTAATAAGGCACGATAAGAAGTAACTCGGTCAGCCGAGTCAGGGCACTGCATTGGCAAGATATAAGGCATGGTAAGACGTAACTCGATTAGCCGAGTAGGCGCACTGCATTTGTACATAATAAGGCACACTAAGACGTAACTCGGTCAACCGAGTAGGTGCACTGCATTGACAAGCAATAAGGCACGGTAGGACGTAACTCGGTTAGCCGAGTAGGCACACTGCATTGGCCAACAATGAGGCATGGTATGACGTAACTCGGTTAATCGAGTAGGCGCACTGCATTGGTAAACAATAAGGCATGGTAAGATGTCCTAGCCCAGAGCGAATAAAGTCATCCGAGCATAAACGCTTTGTGGAGGTAAGGTTATTGGAATTCATACATGGTAAGACGACCTAACTCGGTATCAATATGACTACCCGAGTATAGGTGCCCTGTGCGTGTAAATGGGTTATTTGGTGTCAGGTAAGTCAACCTAGCTCGGCGTAAGTACGTATACCCGAGCATAAGCGTCCTGTGAGATTATTTTGTTTATTGATCCACTTGAGTTAGCGCAGGTAAGATGACCTAGCTCGGTGTCAGTACGACCACCCGAGTATGGGCGCCCTGTGTGTAAACTGATTACCTAATGGCAGGTAAGATGACCTAGCTCGGTGTAAATATGATTACCCGAGTATAGGTGCCCTGCAAGATGAATGATTTGGTTTGGTGCTTAGCTCAGAATGAATAGAGTCATTCGAGTATAGGCGCCCTGTGAAGAAAAATTTATTGTTGCATCATTTTGTTTGGTATATGGTAAGACGACCTAGCTAGAAATGAATAGAGTCATCCGAGTATAGGTGCCCTGTGAAGATGAGTTATTCAATTTGATTTGTGCTAAGACGATCTAGCTTGGAATGAATAGAGTCATTCGAGTATAGATTCTTTGAGAAGATGAGACTACTTTGTATGAAATATGATGAAGATGATCGAGCTTGAGATAAGTGGATCTACTTGAATGGGCACCCTGTGAAGTTAGGCATCGAGAAATCGATGCAGTAATTAGTTGAAGTAGAGAGTTGTTTTAACCACGAAGGCATCACTACTTAGGGTAGATGTTCAGTCAAGGTAAATAAGTTATTACTTTCACGCTTAAGTTAGCAGAAAGTTGTTATATTACTTGTGTTAGGATGAAGAAAGTAAATTAAGTATTGGGGCATGCATTCATAGAGATGTAAGTAAACTCATCACCTACTCTCTGTGGAAGTGTAATGTCAGTTGCCAATTCTAGTAAGACTCTTCGCCTAGGCAAGCTCGGCTCGTGCCTGGGGGCTTGTGTACTGGACAAGAGTGCCTGGGACCTCGGTCTAAGTATCTGGGTATGGTCAACTCGGGTTTGGGCCCAAAAGCGGATCATGAGCTCGACCCAGTTTCGTTGGTAAGTCTGATGGAGAATAATTAAAATAGATAAAATAATAAGTTTGGTCATATATTAATATAAAGCTAATTAGTTAAATATATATGTTGATATATTAAGTTGTTAGAATAGGATATATGTGAATATACACAAAGTTGTCAGTTAAATAAATATATGCATAAAGTTGTTAGTTAAATATATAAAGTTGTTAAATAAGTGGAGAGCACCTCGAGAATAAAGGTGCACGAGATTCTCTTCTGTTGTTAGCACCGTGAGTAAAGGTGCCCGTGGACAAAATATTTTTTCCTGTTGTTAGCACCCAAGCATGAAAGGTGCATGTGAGCAAGTGGTTTTCTATTATTATTTTATGCTTTCAGTAGATATTATATTCTCGTGAGTGAAAGTTGCTAGAGGAATAACTATAAAAGGGACTTGAGACCCCTGGTAAAAGGACGTTGTTTTTGAGACTTAGACTGAAACTAATTACTATTTTTGAATGCTCTCACTGACTTGATCATTAGAGTGTGATCAACAGGTAGAGCCCCCTTTGTCCCAACGGAGCGTTGTTCCAATGCACCAAGAAGAGATAGATTAGCAGCGGAGCTTGCCCATCCAGGTAACTCGAAGGTCAACCGGCGAGAACACACACACAAATATATATATATATATATTTGGATAATCATTTAACTTATAAAAGACGATTTTGACAACAATCACTGTCTATTATGGTATTTTTTTTAACTAATTCTGATTTATGCGTTTCTTCTTCTTAATTAACCTGTTCATTTAAAAACTCAATCAAATATATATTCAGACATATTTTTTCAAACAATCAAATTATATATATTGATAAATCAATTACAAACACTAATATATATTCCTATCTATCTAATTTATATACATTAGAAGCATGGTGTATCACTTAAATTTATATATTATTCATTAGCTATCTTAGAGTTATAGAAATTAACGAAGTATGTGGCCCAAACATTTCTCACATAGTACAATGCTTCCAAATGTAGTGGTTGATCATCCGTAAAAAGCTGCATTACAAAATATGTTCAAATTACTATTAAGGTACATATACTTTTATTATAAAGAATAATTTAAATATTATTATATGCTCCTAATTTTTTCGAATGCCTACTCTTATAATGGTAACCTTCCATTTTATAATGTAGTAGCCACACTCATAACCTCCCGGTTATTTATTACACTACAATTCAATATAAATTAAAAGTTGACATTGATATTTTGATAAAAATAAAGGGAGAGGAAAACATAAAATTACAAACCTTTAGGTTCAACCGTGTCGACTTTTGATAATTTGCAGTAGGTTGACATCTGAGTGAGTTATATCCACGACATGCCTTGATTAATAAAAAAACCTTGTTAGTAGACATTTAAGTATTATACACAAGTAAGTTCATAATGTAATTACACTTCAACTATTTGCTTGAGATGTATGGTTGACTTCTTATGTAGTGAATAGAACCACACAACAGTGTTGTCAAGCACAACTACCTGCAAGTGACCCCTACATCATCTATGAAAATAATTAGTAAATTAGTAAATATTTACAAGATAAAATAATAATAATTGACAACTTATAATTGAAGTTACTCATTAATATAAGGGAAAAGATATATTTGTTTTCCCTCTCTAATCAAAGTGTTGGTGATGTATGGGTGAGTTTTAACTTTCTACGCTCCAGTTGGATTAATGAAAAAGGGATCCAAGAATCCATAGACATCTTGATTCCCGTCATTAATAGAAACTCCAAACAAATACCTACAAGTAATTAGTTAAAGCATAATCAGTAATTTAATATAATAAGGTAAATTGAAATATAGGTGGAAGATAGTTATATCATAAAAAATTAAAAGATGGTTATATTCAGCTCTTGGTTTCGAGCTGCAAACTCTAACACATGTGTCATGTATGTTAGTGTTTCTTCAAAAAGAAGCGTCATCCCAAGGAACCTCCAATGAGTTTGTATCTATAGCCTTAGCAACCAATAATAAAGAGGTTATAAGATCGTCAATGGTAACCGAAAACTTCTTTTGTGGACCTGGTTTCCGACGAGGTTATTACAAAATAAAGAACATTTGTATTAAATTAAATAAAATACATAAATATAAATTAATAAAATAAAATTAATTTCTTACCGGGGTTCTAGAATAACACGAATGAGGTGTTTGGGCCAGACTATGAATGTCAGAACTGCCTCGACCACAATAGTTACCTCATTTGTAGGTAGAGGAACACGATCATTAACAACTTGTACTTTGTCCATCGTCACCTTCACCACATCAGGGGGAGAGCCACGTTATGTAATGTTGATGGCAAAGGCCCCAATATTTTTCCATCAAATGTAGTCCCTTCAAAGATTTTTCTAATGCCCACCATCCAAGGAATGAGGTCGTCCTCTAGAAGTAACTCACATTGGCTTATCTGGCCAATGACATCCCCTGATGTTGTAGGAGTTGCACAAATCCCCTCTGTGCTCTTGAGAGTGGGGGCCACGAACGGCTAAGTAGAAACCTGTTGCGATAGAAAATCCTGCCGCAACAACTGATTTTTCTCCTCAAACTTCTATGGCATCTGTTCACTCTGCTGGTCAAAATTATGTTGCATCTTCTGACTTAAATCTTCCGTGATTTCTCGCCATAATTGATTCATCATTTCTTTGCTGGGCTCTGAAAAATTGTTGAATTCCAACCCTTTTCCAATTGCCTGTGCACGATCAGGGTGCTCAGGTTGTCCAATAGCTTCATGTTGGATATCTTGACGACCATGAGGTACAAAATTACCTTGGGTGCTTTGCTCAACCAAGGAATCCTGCAAGAGTCTAAAGTTATATAATTTTTTCATATAATTAATACTTTAAAAGAGATGCACAACTACATGAAAATAACTTATAATTTTTTAGAGTATCCATGATTGCTGAGAACAATATGTACCCAATTTTTCATTCGTGCCATATTCCATTTTTGGTGGTGGATAGATGGAGATGGAGGTTCACTAACCCCTATATCATTTTCATAAGTTTGTTTGAATTGAAGGATCAATGTTATGTTCCAGCCATGCAAACAATACTGAGTTTGGCAACACAAAGCATAAAAAATAAAAATAAAAATTACTACAAAAATTGAAAGAAAAATAGTAATAGTGAGGAACACTTGGAAGCATTTACACTATTTGGCTCATGGTTGGCCTTATCTTTGTTTTCCTTAACACAGTCCAAAGAAACTTTGGCTAAAAGCTCCATCTTAGATTCATCATAATTTGTTTGGATTACAGGATCAATGATATGGTCTAGCCAAGATGTCCCTTTCCTTTTTTCTCTCACTCATGCCACCATCCTTCATTGTACCACTTTTAAGTAATTATCCTAGATGTGACAACCATTATAGTCAAATGTTAGAACACAAGATAAATTATCAATCAATTTTTCCTTAGAGCTTTGGTTGCTACATTTACCCATGGTTGAAGTTGTTACATCTACTTATAGAAGAAGTTGTTAATCCCTCACAAGATATTTGTTCACCTTACTATGTTAGTTCATCTGATTATCCTTCCTTTCTCAATGTCCTGATTATTCTTGAGAGACCAAACTATCATCATTGATCTCGTTTATTTCAACTGAGCCTCATTTTAAAGAACAAGATAGGTTTCATTGATGGAACCATAGAAGCTCCCACTCATAACAAATTTAGAATCTAAATAATTGGTAGTTAAAACCTTGGTAGCTAATTAGATACCAATTTAAAAAATATTTATCAATAATAGAAACTAATTTAGAAATCAATCATGTTTTTAGTCTTTAAAATGATCTCTAATTTAGTCACTATAGCAACTAATTATATTTTGTCTCTAAATTAATTTCTATTTAATGATTTTCTTGTAGTGATTCCATGAAATGACTAATAAAATAAATATATAAAAAGGTTTTCCTATCATAATTATATTAACTATTAATTAGTTCCTAATGTCAAATATTTGAAATATCAATTACATATACCATGTTAAAATCAAAATTAGAAGTTTTAATACTTACCAAGAAATCTACAATCATAAATAAATTTTGATGATTCGCAATCAATATTTAACTTCTTTTTAACAGTAACTAACTCACTTTCAATCATCTAAATGAATTAGATTAAAACCATATTTTAAAGGGAATTTTCAAGACACTAGCCTCTTTCAATAAACAATTCCAATAAAAAATCAATTAATTTGGTTTCTCATAATATCTATCTAGTTACGAAAATTATAAAAATGGAAATCTCAAACGCGACTAGATTAAGTTAGAGGTAGAATTTAAAGTCATTCTCAATGTAAATTCAAAATCTGATAAATATTTTAGCTATGCAGAGAGTTTATATGAAAATATAATAAATTTTTTTATAAAATATATAATTCAAAAATTCAAGAGAATTCAAATTTCTTTTTTTTGCATTCTAATTTAAATAGTCTTCTAAATTAACACATGTACACTTAGAATAAAACATGCTAAAGAAAAAAAATATTAAATTAAAATAGGATCTATAATGTTAGAATAAACCAAAACAAGTGTATCCACCAAATAATAACTTATGTTGTCTAAGCCAAAGCCAACATAAATCATAATAAATGAAACCTAAGACTAACACTTCTCCAATGCATATAAATAATTAAATAAATAAAAATTTAATCCTTCCCCTAATCTCAATTGCACATCTTAGTAGATTTTCTTTTAGAAATGAGAATCTCTATCTTAGTAGATACAAAATATCTTGAGGACATACACTGTATAAGAGGAAAGTTGGATAAGTGGCTATGTATGAAATGGAAATAGGTAAATATGAAAAATAGAATGATATAAGACTAGTTATTTGGATCCCCTTCTTTGAAGAGGTATTTAATGACTGCCCCAAGAATTGGTTCATGTTGCATATCTTTCTTTCGTATCTCTTATGGCATAATCATAGTGATCCAAGCTTGAAGCAGCAAAATACATTCAGTGGTTCCACATTCAGCAAATTGTCTGCTAAACAAAGTACAAGTCATTAAAAATTCAAAACCCAATACAAAGAAAATTCCAAATATGAATAATTAAAAATTAAAGATCCAGCCAAGAATCTGGGCCCAGCCGAAGAGGGTCTCTTCTACTCCTCTATATATATAGAATGTATTATTGTAAAACAGACAATATAATTAATATATATTCCTATTTGTATTTGTGTTTAATTACCAAATGAAAGTTATTGTCAATTATGTTGAAACTATTTTTCTCAATCAAAATTATGTCACATTTCTTGTTTCACTTTTATTCTTCTTTTAATAGCAAAATTGATATTAGCTTAGTTATAACAACTTTGTTAATAGCTTACTCTCGTATTTATTATTTATTGTTTCTATGTGAATTGTGATGAGTGAAAAAATATAAGTACAATTGCCGGAGGAATTTTGGGAAGAGATTGAAATAACATTATTTTATTTTAGTTCATTTTGTAAAGTAATTTGTATATTTTAGATTGTTACAAAAATCAAGTGAGATTTACCAAGTTATATGATAAATTTTGAATATAAATTAAGATTCGTTTTAGGAGTGTGCATATAAGTAAATTAGAAGTAGATCTACAAGTATGATTATATAGGTATAACGTAATTAAACATTAATTCTGTATTATGTTTCTGTAATTTAATTTATACATTATCTAATCATATATTAGTACTATTTTGACTAGTTTAGCAGCACTGAGTTGAAAGCAGTCTTAGTTAGAGAAGTTTGGTCCAAACTACAGATCATGGATTCAAAACGTAGGAGTGAAGAAAGAGTTGTGACAGAAAATTCCGTGTCATTGGACAATTTATGGGCAAGACGTTTTGTTAACGTCCACCACATTTCCTTGAAACATCTATTTATATTCATTATTCATCATGCAAGGACCACAAGGGGTCAGTCACAACCTTCTACCAATTTGACCTTTAGTATATAGGTTAAGTTTCTCAATAAATAATTCTTAAGAAAAAAACTGTAACATCCAATTTTTTTAATACAGACCATTTTAAAATATATAAAAATAAAAAATTTTATTTATATTAGTTATAGAAATTAAAATCTTAATTATTTAGTTATTCATATACAAAATATCATTGTTTATTTAAATTTTTAGCATTTCATTCTTTCGCTTGTTTGAGATATTGATTCTTATTTTTTAAAGATTAAATATTAGTGAGATGATAACGAAGTAAATATCAATTTTTTTTTATTAACAAAGAATTAATTAAATTAAAGGGGATACTTCTGGGGTATCCCAACCCTTTACAAAACCTTCACAATCTATCCTAAAAAACTTTAGGAAAACAAGGTAGAGAAGGTGTTCACATAAAGACCCTATAAACCAACTAACCAAGCATAAACTTCTATGTGCAGATAGGGACAAATCACATATAAAAGAGCAGAAACCTAGGCCCCCTTTCTCATAGCAGCATGGGATACAACCCCACTTCTCCACAAAGTCCACACGGGGTCCACTCTTCACTCACCTTTACACCTTGACCCATCCCACCTCCAAACCAACAAGGTCCATTTGTTGAACTGCTGGTGACAAGTTTGGTGCAGTTCCACTCTTCAAATACAATTTTCTCCTTTCCAATTCACTCATTCAAGACTTCCTTGCTTCGACACTTACCTCTTAAAGCTACACAGTTTCAAATAGCATTCAAGTATTGAAGACAGCTACACGGACAAGTTGGCTTCCATCATTAAGCTAATTGAAATTTGTTAGTTTTCAGCCTCAACCATTCTACTTTCCACTTGTAAACAGACTAAGCAATTGGAGCACACAACAGCACCACGTAAGCTTGAAGGCACTAAGGCATTCTTGCACCTTAACTCCCCAATGCAATACATCACCGAAAACTAGCACTTTGCTTCTAAAAACAGTGACCAAAATTCAAAAACCCCATACCATTCACATGGTTACCCTTTGCCTCACTTTTCACTGCAAAACCAAGGTCCTAACCAGAAAAAACAGAACCCAACTTTGGCACCTCAAAAGCTGCATCACACATCAGCAGGTTCAATAAAAACCTACTACAAATAGTGGCCCTTCCTAACAGGCAGCCCCTGCACCCTACAACAAAACCCATTCCAGCTGCCATCACATTTACTTTCATTAGTGTATAACCACAATTCCCATCCAAAATGAGTGAAACTCTCCTTGAGATTGATGATCCATGCTGCACAACAAATCCTACACGACCATTATCTTCCCCTGCATCCAACAAACATTACCCGCTCCTTCAACCATCTCATTCACTTCAACAACTTCTCAGAATTAAGAAGTAACGAAGAAACACCTTCCACATCCTATATTAATTGTTACTCCTTCTACTGCAGGTCCATGACTGCATCAAAATTTCTGATAAAATATCAATTATTGAAGCCCTAAACCCTAAACCCTAAACCATCACAATAATAACTGAAGTAAATATCAATTATTTCTAATAAAATTTACTTTTATGCTATAAATCTTCTCTTTAATATTTATAGTTTTATTGTGAGTGTTTATAGATTTCATGAGTTTTATGAGATGAGCAAATTTTCTTTCATAAGATCAATATTTGATTTTAATGCTTTGTCGTGTTGGATGTTTTTTAGATTATTAGAATCTTTCGAGTAATTTCATATTCTACCCAATCAAAGGACATACCTATAATTTAAAGAACATGAAAGTTATAATAACTTAACTTCTTCCTACTAGAGAGATGGGACCTAGAAAATTATTGAAGGTTTCGTCTTCTTCCTTCACTCGGGCAGGTTGCTAAGGCTTCACTATGATCCTTCTTGTCTTCGCGCTACTCCTTCGGCTCTCAGTCTCGGGTGAATGCCCAATGGGGGAGGTACCTGCAGAAGGCACTCCGACGCTCAAGTCAGTAAAGAGGGTATTCGGCACTCGAGTGTGTACAGTAATAATGGCGTACCTTTCTTCTTGGAATGTGTGTTATTTATATTATTTTAATGGGTTTACCTTATTAGGCTCGATTAGTGGAATGGATCACACTTATGGTTGCATTACCTAATTCTTAATGGTAGTTTAGCTTCACTGACCTTGGCTTGAGCGTTAATGGTTAAATGTGTCGGTCGACCAGGTCGTTTGTGGGGGTCTTAGTTAGCTCGGTCTCGTCCCATACTAGTACACTTGCCGCCTAGGCTCGAGGATGGATGTATCCGTTGAGTCTTTGATGGTGGGTGTCAGTCGGTTCCCCTTGGGTATGTACTGTTGGACTTCCCGAGGTGTGATGTGACCTCAGGCGGCGTGACATAACCCACATTAATGAGGGGTTTTTCGGGCGCGAGGCATTGTTGACCGTTGGATCCACGGTTGAGATAATATCGTTGTTTCGTATTCTGAGGTCCTTGGGCCCTATAAATAGTGGTCCCAACAGTGCCGAGACACTGTTCTTTTTATTTGTGAGTGCTCTGATAGCCGAGTGATCTCTCGCCCCTTGTTCTGTTAACCGAGTGCTCTATCGCCCTCCTGCTTTGCCTCAGTCTTCGGCTCTGTTTAAGGTTAGTTATGTCAACCTTGTCTCGACCCACGTCCTCTTCTGATCCTCCTTCTCCTCCTCTCGTTCTTCCATCTTCTTCATCCTCTTCTTTTTCCTCTTCTTCTTCTGGGTCCTCCACTACCGACTCCTTGTCGGTCGGGGTGGCCGAGGTGCCACTCCAAGTGGAGGTTGTCAGGGGGATGATCCGGCCAATGCTATTGACCGGTCGGACTCTCCCCCGCTGGGTGTTTCTCTTGTGGACCTTAGTTGGGTGGACTCTAAGATAGTTGGGATCTCGTCCTCCTATAAGACCGAGGCTTTTGTATCCAAATTTTGGATAAGTGCCCAATTTTAAAGGCGGGCGGGCATTCTAGCTTCTTTAGCGTTGTGCCCTGCTCGTCCACCGAGAGTGTCTGTTTGGGGAGATCAGGTACCGGTCCCCCCTTCTTTACATGTATACCTATCTCTTTTCACACTTGCATATTTTTCTTCCCTTTTACAAGTTCACAATGGGGGTCCTTCGGGCACTCAATGTGGCTCCCACCCAAATTCACCCAAACACCTGGGCGTCCATTCAGGCCTTTCGCCTTCTGTGCAACGTCCTACGCCTTCACCCTTCTCCCTCTTCTAATCTCTCCTACTACACCTCTCACCCAGCCAGTCTTGTCTCTTGGCACTCCCTGATCGGTCGGTCAGGGAGTGTTCTCTTCAACTCCTTCGCCATCTCTTACAATAGATTCAAAGAGAGGTTTTTCAAAGTTATCATTCGGCCGGAGGCGACAACCTATTGTTTTGATGAGGCTGGTCGGTCACGGTTCCCTCTCTAGTGGACTAGCCAACCTCGTAACTCTAACGAGTGGCCGAGGTCGATGGGAGGTGCGGACGAGCTAGAGATTCTCTCGCTCTTTGATGCTCTTCCAAGGAAGCTTCCCACCAGGAGGCTGATCGGTGCATATGCCAAATTGGCGCGATGGGTGGCCGTTAAGGGTATGCGTCTTTATTTATGCTATCGGTCGATCTTGGTAGATCGTCTTCTAACAGTTGTTCTTTTTTGCAGAAATCATGGCCCAAGAATCACCTGCCGGTGCCGATGTGTTGGACGCTTACAGAAAACAGGCGGCTGAGTGAAAAGGGCGTCACAACATTGACGCATTGGAAACCACAAAGGGCTCGGGTGCCCGTGTTGATAAGGGCTCAGTCGGCCCTTCCAGTAAGTCCAATAAGAGGTCAAGGGAGGGTGATAACACTGCTACCACCACTCGCTCCCCTGGCTCTCTGCCAACACGCCTCCTCGTCAGGACATGGTCGAGGTGGACTCGTCCTCACCGAAACGTGCGGCGAAGGTGGCTAGCAACTCCGACCTCTCAAAGAGGTTGGACTCTGAGATGGCCGAGAAGGAGAAGGCTCAGCAGGAGGTTGCTGAGGTCGAGCGTTGCCTGGGGGAGGTGAAGGCCGAGATGGCTAGGGTGGTGGCTAAGAACACCCAACTAAAGAAGATGGTCAAGGAGAGGAATGAGAAACTTTCATCCTCGGCGACTGAGATGGCCACCCTCAAAGTTGCTAGGGACGAGGCCGAGGCGGAGCTGGACCGCAACTTCGACCAGACCAAGGAGTTGCTAAAGTAGAGCTTCCTCCGCACTGTCCGCTAGGCCCATGTGCTTTATGGGGGTCACCGGCCTCTGGTGCCTCTTGATCATGAAGTGTACCAGGGTCGGATCATGCCCATTGCGAGATAAAGACTTTGGCGAGGCAGCAAGTTGGGCCAACCGAAGGCAAGGAAGACGAAGATAATCAAGATTAGCTTTCGACTTCAACCGGGTTGTGGCCTTTTGTTTTGTAATCTTTTTCCTTCGAGGCTAGGGTGTGGCCTCCCCCTTTTGCTATTATTAATATATCGGTTTGTTTTCTTATATCATGCCTTTGGTCTTAATGAATTTAAGTAAAACATTCACAAGTTAAATATGTCAGTCTTCATTTGAACGGGCGATCGGCCTTTAACGCGAGTCTTTAATCAAGCAAGTTAAATTGGGCAATCGACATTTAACACGAGTCTTTAATCGAACGAGTTGTGTTAAGTTAAGAGGTTAACTTGGGTGTGTCGATCGGTCTTCGCAGGGTATGCCGGTTAAGGCTACATCCACACCAAACCTAGTTGGGCGGTGTCGGTAGGGTATGCCGGTTAGGACTTCATTCAGACCGAATCGATTGAGAGGTGTTGGCAGGGTATGCCGATTAAGGCTTCATCCAGACCAAACCTAGTTGAACGGTGCTAGTAGGGTATGCCGGTTAGGGCTTCATCCAGACCGAACTGAGTGAGAGGTGTTGACAGGGTATGCTGGTTAAGGCTTCATCCAGACCAAACCTAGTTGAGTGGTGTCGGCAGGGTATGCCGGTTACAGATTCATCCAGACTGAACCGAGGCTTTGAAGGAGAGCAGTTCTAGTACTTTGAGAAAAACGCCTCGTTAAAACCTCCCTGGTACTTTGAGAAAAACGCCTCATTATTTCTTTCAGCTGTAATAAAACTTAAAGTGCATGGCATTCCACGTCCTTGGTACAATTTTGCCCGATAGCCATTCTAAGTGATAAGCTCCCCCCTTTGCGACTTCTCGAACTCGGAATGGTCGCTCCCAGTTGGACAAGAACTTCCCTTTTGGAAGCTCCTTGGTCGAACTTTTGTATTGTACAGTCTTGACACCCGAAGCTTGCATGCGGTCTCCTGAATCTTGCTCTTGTCACGAAGCTCACTTACCAAGTCGAGGTTGACTAATAGGCTTTCCTCCTTTAGGGTGAGGTCGAACATTTGCCTCCGTATAGTGGGCTCGCCCACTTCGACCAGGATCATTGCCTTGGCCCCGTATGTCAAGCTGTATGGCGTTTCCTGTGTGGTTGTTTGGGGGGTGCATCTGTACGTTCATAGTACTTCTATCAACTTTTCTATCCATCGGCCTTTTGCTTTGTCGAGGCACTTCTTCAGCTCGTTCAGTATGACCTTATTTGCGGCCTCAACTTGCCCATTGGTTTGTGGGTGTTCAACCGAGGTCATGATTGATTTGATGTCGAGGTCTTCATAAAAGGACTAAAGTCCTCGGTCAATGAATTGTCACCCGTTGTCAGTTATTTTTGTGTTCGGAACGCCGAATTGACACACGATGCTTCTCCATACGAAATTTTTAATGTTTTTGGCCGAGATGGATGCAAGTGGCTCGGCCTCGATCCATTTTGTAAAATAGTCGACTCCCACTATGAGGAACTTGGTCTGTCCATTTCTTGGCGCGAAGGGGTCGATGATGTCCATGCCCCAGATGGTGAATGACCATGGAAAGATAAGACTATGCAACTCTTTTGGTTTAGCATGATGGAGGGGGCCAAACTCCTGGCATTTGGTGCATTTTTTCACGTACTCGGAATAGTCTCCCTGGACGGTCGGCCAGTAATAGCCTGCTCTCAAAACTTTGGAGGCCATCGTCCGTGCCCCTGAATGGTTTCCACAGACTCCTTGGTGTATCTCAGTCAGGACATACTCGGCTTGCTCTTTGGTGATGCACTTTAGCAGGGGGGCCGAGTAGCCTCATCAGTATAAATTTTTGTTGATCATAGTGTACCGAGCACACTGTTGCTTCATTGTTTTTACTTCTTCTGGCTTACAAGTGTCGTCCTCGAGGTATTGGATGATGGGGGTCATCCAGTTATCAACCTCGGTCTGGGCTATTACCAGGAATTCGGTTTCTAACACACTGGGGTGTCTTAGCCATATTTGTATAACTGATCGTTGGTGGCTCTTTTTCTTTTTGACCGATAGCCTAGATAAGGCGTCGACCCTTTTGTTTTCCTACCTCAGTATGTGCTCCAAAGGTGCCTTGTTAAATCGAGCAATGCTGTTTCAGGCAACATGGTAGTAGCGTTGTAGTAGGGGTTCCTTTACTTCAAACTCCCCCTTGACTTGGCCGACCATAACTTGAGAGTCGCTTTTGCATACGACCTCGCGTGCTCCCATGTCGTAGGCTAGGTTTAGCCCAACGAGCAAGGCCTCGTACTCGCCCTGGTTGTTGGTCGCCTTAAACCCAAAATGGAGTGCTTGCTCTAGTAGGAGATCGCCCGGTCCTTCCAAGACGACTTCTGCTCCACATGTTATCTTGTTGGACGAGTCATCCACGTAGAGTGTCCACCCAGCCGACAAGGTGGGTAGCGCTGTGAGCTCGGCTAAGAAGTCGGCCAGGCACTGGGACTTGATACCCCCATTGGTTGATACTGAATGTCAAATTCGGACAGCTTGACCGACCATCCTATCATCCTTCCTGCAAGGTCGAGTTTAGATAAAATTTTAAAGATGGGGTAGTCAATCCTTACAGTGATTGAATGATTTTGGAAGTAGGGGCGCATCCTCCTTGTTGTGAGGACTAGGGCGAACGCCACCTTTTCGATCATCTAATACCTCGTCTCGGCCGCATGAAGCGTCCGGCTGACGAAGTATAATGGTCGTTCCTCGTTCTCGACCTCCTACACTAAGGCAGCACTGATTGCCTCCTCCGACTGCCAAGTAAACCAGGATGGGTTGGTCGGGTCTCGGCTTTTGTATGACCGATGGAGATGTTAGGAAATCCTTCATCTGCTTGAAGATTTCCTCGCATTTGTCGTCCCAACTAAACTTCACTGTCTTCCGAAGTAGTTGTACCATCTGTCTCGTCCGCTCGACCAGTCAAGGGACAAATCTTGAGTGGGTTGTCAAGTGCCCTCAGGAGTTGTTGCACCTCCTTGATATTCTTTGGACTTCTCATGCCGACTATGGCTTGACATTTGTCAGGATTGGCCTGTATCCCCCTATGGGTGAGCATAAAGCCCAAGAATTTCCCTCCCTCAACCCCGAATGTGCATTTTTCGGGGTTGAGCTTCATATTAGCCCCCCTAAGGGCCTTGAACACCTCCTCGAGGTCCTCCACGTGTTAATCGAAAGAGTCAGACTTCACCACTATGTCGTCCACATATACCTCTACACACCGGCCGATCAGCCCTTAGAAGATTTTGTCCATGAGGCGCTGGTAGGTTGCCCGTTCTTGAGGTCAAACGGCATGATCTCATAGTAGTTATTGGCATCGACCGTCATGAAGGCCGTTTTCTCTTTATCCTTGGGCTGCATACTTATCTGGTTATAGCCAGAATAAGCGTCTAGGAAGCTTAGAATTTTATGGCCGACGCCCCATCTACCAAGCGGTCGATGTTCGGTAAGGGGTAGGAGTCTTTCGGACAACCACTGTTGAGGTTTCTGTAGTCGACACACATCCTCCAATTACTGTTTGACTTGGTGACCATGACGACGTTGACCAGCCAAGTCGTGTATTGGGTTTCACGTATGAACCCGACCAATATAAGCTTCTGGGCCTCTGCCTTTGCTACTAAAAGCTTCTCGTCGTCGTAATCCCTTTTCTTCTGGGAGATCGGTTGTGCTTCCTTAAACACTAATAACTTGTGGGTGATGATATTCGGGCTTATGCCCGGCATGTCAGATGGTGTCCACGCAAACATATCTACATTCTTCTTTAGCGTGGCATGCATTACCTCAGCCTCGGCTGCTACCATGGTTGTTCCAACAGCGGTACTGCGCTTTTCATCCAGAAGCGGTACTCGCCTTAGTTCTTCCTTAGCCTCCAGCCTGTCTTCGGTCGCCCGTGGATCCAGGTCTACCAACGCAACGGTTGGCTCTACTAACATCGATCGGGCTTCCTAAGATGAACGGTCCTTCTAAGAGGATTTTCTCTTGGGAGAGATATCGTTCCTCAAAGGCTCCACTCGGAGGCTTTCGACATAACATTCTCGTGCCTCCTTCTGGTGCACATGGACTGTAAGGATATCCCCTGTTGATGACAGGAACTTCATTGCTAGGTGAGGAGTCGACATGATCGCCATCAGTCGGTTGATGGACGGTCGTCCGAGGAGAATGTTATAGAGGTATTCGTGTCGATTACCAAATATCGGATTCTTATCGTCTTGTTGTTCTTCTCCTGACTGAAGGTGGTGTAGAGCTCAATGTAGCCCTTGGTACCCACCCTTTTACAAGAGAACCCGACTACATGGTCATCGTAAGGCACCATCTCGGCCTCGGGTATCCTCATAGCTTTAAACGTTTTCCAGTAGAGGATGTCTATTGAACTCCCTTGGTCCACAAGGGTCTTCCTGATGGTGAATCGGTCTGTATCAACCGATATAACCATGGGATCGTCCTACCGATAGTCTACGCCTTTGAATTCATCGTCTGTGAAGGTGATGGGTGACATCCTCGGTCAGAATACTACCGCATTCACCTGGTGTACTGCCCGAAGGTGTTTCTTTCGGGCATTGTTTGTACTTCCTCCACCGGAAAAGCTGCTAGCTATGATGTTGATAACCTCTCGGTTTCCTCTTCTTTCGGCCTCCTGGGGAGGGTCCTCTCTCCAAGACCGGCGGTGATCTTCTTCTCTAAGAGGACTCCTCTCTGCGAGGTGAGCACCCTCCGTCTCGGCCGTTTCCGACGAATCGGAATAGGTGCCCGGCTTAAATGAGTTCCTCAATTTTGTCTTTCAAAGTCTATCATTCCTCAGTGGAGTGTCCTTTGTTCTGATAACACCGACACTGCTTCCTTCGGTCAGCGTTGTTTGGGCTAGCCATCTTCCTGGGAGGAGGGATCAATTCGGCGTTGAGTCTTGTCCAGGATTCTTCCCCTCTCGACCGTCAAGGAGGTGTATCTCGAGAACCGACTTCCTCGATTCCTGTTATCTCTGCGTCTGTCACCCTACTGATTTGATCGGCCTTGGCGATCCTTATCTTCCTTGCTCTTCTCTCCACTGGCCTGGTTGCGGAAGTCCCTGAGCTCTTCCAGCTGCATATACTTAGCAGCTTTCTTCCTCAGCTCGTCCAGGGTGGCGGTTGGCTGCATGCACAAATTATCAGCAAAAGGCCCTGGGCGCAAGGCTGTCAGCATATGATGCATGGCAACGTCCAGGATGAGGTTTCGGATGCTCATTGTCACCTTGCTGAACCTATCAACAAAGGTTCTCAACGAATCTCACTTCTCCTGGCGGATGCCTAATAGGGCGATGGGGGTTAGGTGATGCGACCTGCTGGTGGCAAACTAAGTCTCGAACTTCACCACGAGTGTGGCAAAACTATCAATGGAATTGGGTGGGAGTTTGATAAACCAGCTAAGGGTTGCTCTCTTCAACGATGTAGGAAACACTCGCCACAACACTGCATCGTCCGAGGTGTAGAGACTCATATGGGTGATATAGACATCCATATGCTCGTCCGGGTTAGTAGACATGTCGTATCGGTCTCGGTTGAAACCCTTCCACTGTCCGGTAGTGGAAGTTCAATGATAGTGTTGCTGAAAGGGTGTCGGCGGGCTGAGTCCACGGTGACAGTCGTCCTCGCCGACTTGTTAAGAAAGGATTCGCCATCCATCTCGTGGGTGGGGATCTTGTCCCTTGTGTCCTTCGCCGGTCTCGGGTTGGGAGGGGAGGTGAAGGACCTGCCGACAACGTTGGTCGATCCAGTGGATGGTCCTCCCTCCATCAGCTTCTTTTTCATTTCTTCGTTCTCCCTTCAGAGAGCTTGCATCTCTTGTCCATTCTTCTGGACAACTTCTTCTGTCCTCCTCTTCATCTCGACCATCTCTCTTTGCAGAGACAACAACATCCTTTCCATGCTTCTGGTTGAGATCATCTACTTTCTCTCTTTAGCTAGTTTCTCTTGGCCCCACGGTGGGTGCCAATTGTTCCTGCTGGGGAGATGGGACCTGGAGAACTATTGAAGGCTTTGTCTTCTTCCTTCCCTCGGGCAGGTTTCTAAGGCTTCACTATGATCCTTCTGGTCTTCGCGCTACTCCTTCGGCTCTCAGTCTCGGGTGAATGCCAAATGGGGGAGGTACCTATAGAAGAGACTCCAGTTAAGAGGGTATTCAACACTCGAGTGTACAGTAATAATGACTTACCTTTCATCTTGAAATGTGCGCTATTTATATTATTTTAATGGACTTACCTTATTGGGCCCGATTAGTGGAATGAATCACATTTATGGTTGCATTACCTAATTCTTAATGGTAGTTTAGCTTCACTGACCTTGGTTTGAGCGTTAATGGTTAAATGTGTTGGTCGGCCAAGCCATCCGTAAAAGTCTCGATCAGGGAGACCGAGTCTCAGTCACCTCGATCTCGTCCCATATACATAACTTATTTCAATTTGGTTTTAGAATTGAGATGAAGATTTAAATTAGAATTAGTTTTTGACATAGTACACAAAGCATGTCACAATTGCGTAAAAGATGTTTGGAATGAAAATGTTTGTTTGAAGTGGAATGATTTTTATTTTGAAAAAGACGAGAAAGAAAAAAATAAAAATAATTTTACAACATTAAAAAGTATATTAAAAAAATGAAAATGTATACATTAAAAAATAATCCTCTTTATATAGTGAAAAATAGGTAATAGTTCATATATTCTTACTAAAACAAAGTACTGTATAAGTCGTCAAAAACATCTATTAATTTCAAGAACATAGTTATATATCTTTATTTTCATAAATTAGTTGTTAAGTGATTTTCTGCTCCAAAAGGAAAAGTTATGATTATGGTGTGTTGACACAGTTCAAAACAATTACTCTCACTTTATAATTCATTATATTATTATTATTTGAATCTTTTATATTTTAATACAAATTATTAATATATATTATTAAAATATGTTGTAAATGAGAGTGTTTTGTCTTGTATGTGTCAAATAATTTTTTTCTATAATGATAAAATTTTAAAATAACAAAGTTTCTTTATTAAATTAAACAAGCATGCAAACAATAGAAGCATAAAAGAGAAAAATAAAACTATTACGGAAATTGAAAGAAAAATAGTAATATTATTAGTGAGGAATACTTTGAAGCATTTCTACCACTTGGCTCATGGTGGGCCTTATATCTTTGTCTTCCTCAACACAGTCCAAAGCCACTTGGGTTAAAAGCTCCATCTTAGATTCATCATAATTTGTTTGGATTGCTGGATCAATGATATGGTCTAGCCAAGATGTCCCTTTCCTTTTTTCTCTCACCCATGCCACCACCCTTCCATTGTACAACTCTTCTCCATCAATGTTTTGAACACCCATTGTTGGGCTTTTCCCAGTTATCATCTCCAACAGAACAATTCCATAGCTGTAAACATCAACCTTGGAGGTGATTGCTAAGTTCAGAACCCACTCAGGTGCCATGTATCCTCTGGTTCCTCTTATCATTGAAAAACTTGAATTGTTCAGGCTGTTCCTGTTTTGCAGCTTGGAAAGCCCAAAATCTGCTACCTTGGGTTGATAATTAGCATCAAGAAGTATGTTCTGGGGTTTTATATCACAGTGCAATATCCATTCTAAGCATTCTTCATGCAGATATGCTAGAACTCTTGCTGTTGCAATGGCAATATTGTATCTCTTACTCCAATCGAGTGTGTTGGATGAGAGATTTTCTGCCAACGAACCCTTCTCCATATACTCATACACCAACAACCTATGCTTTCCCTCAGCACAATATCCCCACATTTCAATCAAGTTCATGTGGTTAAGCCTTCCAATGATGCTCACTTCAGCAAGGAATTCCCCTTCTCCTTGTTTGCATTCATTCAGTTTTTTAATTGCTGCATGTCTTTGATCTGGTAAAATACCCTTGTACACAATCCCTCCTGCACCCCTTCCAATCTCCTCGCTGAACCCCTTCGTCGCCTCCTTCAACTCAGAATAACTATATTTTCTGAATCTATCGGTCAGAGGATGGTAATCGTGTTCATCTGCACCAGACTTTTGGCGCGTCTTAACTATGAAGCCCCACACCACAAAACCGCAAACCAATTCAAGAGCACCAATGGCAGTGGCAACCCAAAGAAAAAACCTCACAATCTTGCTTACATGATATTCGTTGTACACTCTGAGAATTTTAACAGTACAAACATGCTCATTTGAACCAAAAGATTCTTCCGTGAAAAGTCTATGATTTTTAGGCACTTTCAAGGACATTGTTCCCTTGAAACTGGGTGTACACCGCCCATTGAGCAGTTGCATCTTGGTGTAGCACGTGTAATAGTTCTTGTCCTGATTGTATGAGTACTGAAACCCCTTACAGTTACAGTCTTCTAAGCACAGATTCGTACAATTGCTATAGCTAATATTAGCAGTAAAGGTAGCATCATAACCATAAATCTCAACACCCGTCAACTCCAAGAAGGTAGACTCACTTCTATTGCAAGACAAAACGAACACCGGTTCACAGCCATAAGACCAATCGCTATGGTTCTTCACTCTATATCCCGGAAGACATGAGCACTTCTTTCCAAGTTTAGGATCATAACTGCACGCACTGTTACCTCCACAAATCCCGTGGATATTGCACAGATCACCTCTCAGTTGCCACGAAACAAACCATTCATCATGCAGTGTATACACTCTAAGGTTACCATCAGAATCAAGTTTCAATCTTCTCTGCTTCCTACCGCCATAATCAGATGTGGTGAAAGAAAAACCATCAGATGACATGAATCTTCCGAGTGAGTCCAACGTCGCGAGTCTACTGCTATTGTAAGTAGACCTTCCAGCCTCCCAACTCACCAACCATGGATTTGGCCAGTAAATGCTGGAAACGTCAGGGCCATCGTAGAGAAGACGAAGAACGTTGTCATCGTCGAAGAAGAGCTTGTAGAAACCGGAGGAATGATTAGTGCTGCTTCTTGCAGACACGAGTTGCGTGTGTCTCGTGAGGGGTTGTCCTGGAAGGAGAGTATCGGTAGGGAAATCAAAGCTTTGCCACAGAACGGTTCCTTGGAGGTCACTCAACACGAGATTGCCATTGTCTTTGAGATGCAACACTGGTGAAGCGAATGAATCAGTGTTTGAAGACCATACCGTTCGTTGAGCAGCATCATCCAAGACAAGGTTACCGGTTGGCGAGAGGGAGAGCTTGGAGCGTTTTCCGTTAACGGGGTCTTCGCGGTTCGCCATCCACACGATTGCGGGGTGGTTGTGGGAACAAGTTTGTGTGAAGCATATGGCGAAGGAGTAGGCGTTTGTACCAATGGCAACGAAGCGAGCGGAGAAAACGCCGTTTGGGGAGAGAATAACGTCTTGAGGTTTCTCTACCGAGAGGGATGAGCCCATGGCGAGTGATGAAGATGCAGAATGTGAAGTTGTCAGAGACAAGAATGGTAGGAACAAAAATAGTAAGATTGAGGAAGCCATGTTCATGGCACAATGCAAGCAAGATGTTACGATGTGTGGTGTGTGTAGGTGTGTCGATGGATACTGTAAATAAAACTGGCTTCGTTGACGGACTTTTATGGTCAAGAAGGCTGCTTCATTTGGAAAGAATCAAGACGGAAAGTACATTCAAACTTAAATAAGCCATATAGAAGAAATAAATTAAATAATTGTCATATAGAATGCAGGGCACTTGGAAGGTGCTGTTGGAAGATGCTGTTGGAAGGTGAAAACAGGTTGGAACTTGCTTGGCCCACGGCAATACTAAGTAAGGCAGTGCTGGGTGATGGTTTTGGTGGATACTGTTTTTATGCAGGTGGTATTTACTTGTTAGGCAGCAGTTTTTGGTTCTGCTATGGGTAGGTGTAAAATAGGACTTGTTTTTATTAGCTGTTTAGGTTTTGGTTTGTTGTGAGCTGAATGCCAAAGTGTTCAGATTGGTTGGACTGGGTTTTGGTGAAGGAGTGCTTTATAGCATTTTCCTTAATGTTATTAGTTATGGCTTTGTATACAGGTTGTATTATGAAATAGAAAAGATGAATAAAAGATAAGAAAGATGAATAAAAGAGTAAAAAAATAAAAAATAAAAGATAGAGAATGAATATCTGTTTTTTCTTATTATTAAAATCAAAATAAATGGTCTCAATATATATGAGTAACTCATTATAAATTTAATTAAAAAGGAAAAAAATTAATAATTAAATATTAGAATCATAATACATACAAAATAAAAGGTTATCTATATTTATAAAAAACAACAACTAATAATTAAAAAATATATAGAAAGAAACAATTCATAATTAGAAAAAACTTCTCAATTAATATTATGATCCTTCTGTGTGTATAATTTAATAGGTTGAGACACTCTAATGAGATTTTTTTTTAATTTAATTAATTTTTTGTTGATAAAAAAATTATAATATAAAATGAATAAATAGTAAATAAAATTCTCACTGTAGCTACACTACACTAAGAAATAAAAAATATATAGATTAGAAGATTTTTAGCTGCATTGTCTTAAGATTGGTCATCTAATCATTTTTATCTCATGTTGATGTTAAGATTTGTCCTACCGCTATCTTTACTCGTGAGAATTGAAAAGATAAAAGATATTCTTCATTAATTGTCCTAGTAGAGAGTGATACATATACTTTTAGTAGGATTGTAGTAATTTTTGTAATCCAATATGAAAAGTTCATAATGTTTAAAATTTCTAATTCAAAATGTGATCCTTCATTCCACTGGGTTACAGTTGTTGGTCCTTTAAGTTATAGACTCTATAACATTATCATCATTTTAAAAAAATATTAATAATTATTATATTGATTAAATTATATATTATTTTAAAAATTATTAATATTTAAATTTATTTTTTATTTTTAATAAATAATTTTTAAATTTATATTTAATTAACTAACAAAATTTTAACTCACAAAGTTTTAGATTCTAAAACGGTTTTCCAACTATTTACACTAAAGGTCAAATTGGTAGAAGGTGAGTGACCCCTTTTGTGTGGTCCTTACATGATGAATAATGAATATAAATAGAGGTTTCTAGGAAATGTGGTGGACGCTAACAATTGCCCAATTATTAGACGGAATTTTTTTGTCAGGGTTGAATGGGTCACAACTAATTCTTCACTCCTTCTTATCGTTTTTTATCCATAATCTATGGATTGTGGTTTGGAAGAAACTTCTAGTTGAATTAAACACTAGCAAAAAAAAATCTTAAAAATACTATGAGTAAGGACGGAAAAAGTATGATGGTATTTCTAAATATTTATTGCAAAACAATGATGGTTCTTTCGAATCGTCATTAATATTGGTCCTAACCGTCATTAATATTGGTCCTGTGTTAAAATTGTGACGGGTTTTTTTAACCGTCATTATAAATGTGTTTCGCATCTAAATATTAACGGTTAGACACTTAACTCTGTCGTTATAAAACGTAAAATAAACTCATTTCGTACATACTTATTCATTCATCTTCTCCTATTTGCGCCTCTCATTCACTTAAGGCTCCGCGACCTTCACCATTCTCTCTTCTTCTCGCATTCTTGCCTCTCATCTAATACACTCAAAGATCCGACCCCTCTTCCATTCACTTTTCTTCTCCAATTCTCGTCATCTCCTCAAATACACTAAAAGTTGTGCGCCGTCCTCCAGCTCTAACCCCGCCGCTCTGCGCCTTGTCCAGCCGTCCACACGTCACCACCGCGCAACACAGGTTGATGCAAAACGCGCCAACCATCGAAGCTCCCCAACATGCCAAGCGTCTTCTTCTCTCCTCCGCGCGCACAAGCAAACAGCTGCCTCCACCTCCGCGTGACAACCTTTCGCCTCCGCAAGTCGGCAACACCTTCCGCACACCGCCAACACCTCCACCACATGCTGCCACCATGAACTTGGCTCTAAAAGGTTAGCATTTTTAGGGTTTAGGGATTTAAATTTTTTAATAAATATTTGAATGTATGTGTTGATTAGTTAACAATTTAAGGTTTGTGAGAACTTCATTTAGTGTATATTTGATGGAGGAGTCCTAACATTGAAGAGAATAGTGATAAATTTGGAGTTGACAAAAATTAGCATGAAGAAACTTCAAACGACTATAATTTTTTATAAAGAAGTCGGATGGAGACGCGTTAAAAATGAAAGTTGCTCGAAACGACGTAACGAATCACGTGGTCAATATTCAAAGGGGATTTAAGTTGACCAAAATTCCGAAAATCTACCATTTACTATTTTTTTATTTTTAAGTATTATTACTTTTGAGGTATTTTAAGGTTTTAGTTCCTATACTTTCACTTGTTAGAAAATTATGAAATTTTGCATCATGTTTCTAGTATAAATTATAGATTTATCAAACCATTACGATTATATTACATTCACAAATTTATTACTCATACATTTACATTATATAATGTTATGTGTTCTAACATGAAATCTTATTTCAATGCTTGTTAAGTGGGGGGGGAAGTGCAAATGCAAAACAAACTCACTTGGATGCACCTTAAGGTATTTAAAGTATATTTGTTCACCAAGTTTAATGTGTCTAATTCATTTAATAGAGGTTGACTATGAGTACGGTTACTATCTTACGCAGTGGATGTCGACTACTGTGCGAGCTGAAATTTATAGAGGTTGGGATCAGGTAATACATTAATACAAAAATACTTTATTTGGGGTTTAGAAATTACATATAACTTTTTTCATATATTTGTAGAACTTTTAGTAGAATGTTATATGTACTAATTTATTGTATGTTGACTTTCATATTTAAATTATGATATTACATGCATTATTGTTCTGAAAATTTGATATTTTATGCAAGATTTTAATAATAATTTTTTTAAAAAATATATATTTATAACGACGGTTCTAAATGGAACCGTTTTTAAAATTCCATTTTTAGGGTTATAACGACAGTTCTAACCTAGAAGCGTCGTTATAATACAACTTTTTTTTTATTTTTCCTTTATTTGGTAGAATAACGACAATTTTTTTATACGTATCGTTAATGTAGTTTTATAATGACGATTCTAGAACCGTCTTTATATGGTCTTTTTAACCGTCGTTAATGCACTATTTTGTACTAGTGAAAGATAATATCATTTACATACTAATATGATGTCATCTTTCTTTTTCTTAATGAAAAAAGTCTTGTTTGTCTTGCCTATTTCATATACTTGAGATAGTACGTAAGAAATTACTTAACCTTTCGTACCACAACCTTGGTGTTTGCTTCAAACCATATAAGACTTTCTTGAGTTTGTACACATGATCTGAAAATTTATGATCTTCAAACCCATGTGGCTGTGATACAAATACTTCTTGATTTATGTAACCATTCAGAAATGCACATTTAACATCCATTTGAAACAAATGGAATGCACTTATATAGGCAAAAGCTAGGAGAAGTCGAACAACTTCCAACCTTGCTACAAAAGCATAGGTCACAACATAGTCAATGCCTTCCTCTTGATTGTAGTCCTTTGCAACAAGCCTTGTCTTGTTTCTAATGATGATGCCTTGCTCATCCATCTTGTTCCTGAAGACCCATTTTAGGCCTATCATATTTATCTAAAGTGTCCTTGAAATTTGAGACCACACGTCATTACTAGTGAACTGATTCAACTCTTCCTATATGGCTAGAATCCAGTTTCCATCTTGCAATGCTTTATCAAGATTCTTTGGATCCACTTGAGACACAAATGTCATTGCTTCACAGAAGTTGTTAAGAGAGTTTCTAGTTGATATTCCCAATGACATTTTCTAGACTCAAGTCTCTAAGAGTCTTCCATTCAGTGGAAATTCTGGATTTATAGCAGGTTCTTTAGCAAGAATTCAATTGATTGATTCTAAATCAATCATTTGATATTTCTGAAGTGCAGTTCTTAAGTCACCTGATTCAAGTTCATCTTCAATAGGCTTAAATAGATAATTGTTAGTCTCATAAAAAATCACATGGACAAATTCTTCAACAGTTAAAAGCCTCTTATTATAGATTCAAAATGCATGTTCATTTAAAGCATAACCAATAAGAATACCTTCATCAAATTTTGCATCAAATTTTCCAAGATTATCCTTACCATTATTGAGAACAAAGAATTTACAGCTAAATACTCTAAGATGACTTATACTAGAGTTTCTATCCTTATACAACTCATAGGGTGTTTTCTTTAAGATTATCCTTATACAACTCATAGGGTGTTTTCTTTAAGATAAGCCTAATTAAAGTTCTATTCAAAACATATGCAGCAATGTATACACCATCAACCCAAAAGTATATAGGAAGATCAGATTCATTTAACATAGTCCTAAAAAATTTTCTAGTCTATTCTTCCTCTCAACTACACTATTTTGTTGTAGGGTTCTAGGAAAATAAAAACTATGTGAAATGCCATATTTTTCACAGAACCTATTAAATCTTTCATTTTGGAACTCTCCCCCTCTGATCACTTCTAATAGATTTAATACTACAATTGTTTTCATTTTGTATAACCTTAACCAATTTCTTAAACTCATCAAATGCATCATTCTTAGAAGCAATGAAAAAAGTCCAGGTATATCTAGAATAATCATCAACAATTACCAATGCACAATAATTTCCAGTAAGACTAGCATTTCTAAATGGTCCAAACTGTTGATCAAGAGTGATCAAGTGCTTTGAAGAATCCAAATCCTATGTGTTTGATGCAAGGCTGGTGTTGTTGCTGTGTTTAGGGAGGGATCTGGGTAGAATAGAATGTGATCCACTCCTTTGTTGAATCTAAAACTGACGTGATTTAAAACCTTTTAGAAAATAAAGTGTTTTTTCCAACTAAGTGAAAAACAACTTGTTGTTTTGTCGAATCAACCGATTGTTTTACTCTTAGGAGTTGTTGAAAAGATTGAAAACTATTTTAGTTTGGTTGACTTAACTGTCAAACCAAACAATCGGTTGTTTCGTGGTTTCAACCGATTGTTTCTTTGAAAATCCTAACAGAATTTTGTTTTGATGGTTGAATGTGCTTTAAATGGTTTCCAACTGAATACGCTCTTTCATTAAATGCATTGACCAATCTTTGGAAAATATAAATAGTTTGTTTATGTTGAGTAGAGAAACAGATTTAAGTTTTTCAGTTGAGAAAAAGTTGATTTCAAGATTTGAACATTCACATCAAGCTTTGGGTTTTCAAAAAGAGTGGAATAAGATTGCAATTGTATTGATTTCAGTTTGTTTCGTAAACAAGTGTGATCCCTTCTCAACCTACTGTATTTCTGGTGTTGTGTTGCCAAGGAGTGTTGTGTGCTCTTGAGGTGGTCAAGATCAATAATCTTGGTGTGATTTGCCAAAGGGAGTGTGTTTCTTGAAGGGTTCAAGGTCACTACTTTGGTGGTTTGTGTGTTGTAATCTAATTTGATTGCTTAGTGGATTACCTAGTGGTTTTCTGGGGGCTGGATGTAGCTCTTGGCTTAAGAGTAAACCAGTATAATTGTTGATGTATTTCTCTCTTACCCTCAAACTCATTTAAATTTTGTTTTAAGCTTTACTGGTGATCCTGCCTGTTGACCTGAACGTTGGAACCTGCCTCGTCAAAGGATCGACATGTGCACCGCTTCAAACCTCCGTCCTTCTTCAAGATCCACCTCAAGAACCTGCAAAAGAACAGAGCGGCGCCGCTGCGGCCGATCGCACTCCAACGCCCAAGTCAGTGACCGAACCACCAAATACTAAGAGCAAGAACACTCTAGAACTCTCAAGGAACCGTGCAATGTTCTCTCTCACAGTATGCTCAAGAACTCGCAAGCGTAAAGAGTGTAATCTGAACGTGCGTACCTCAGAAAGTTCGTTGAGAACTCTTATATACCTGGTCACTTTCTCTCTCCTGGCAGTTACAGACCTGGACACGTGGCTCGCATCCAGTCGTACACGTGCCATCATTTGGAGCCTCCTTGACTGGGGCGCTGTTTCTGACTCTCTTTTTGGCTAAGTTACTTATGCATGGTACTGCCCAGTGCATAGCTAACTTGGGAGTGCGATCTCTACTGGAACTGGCGAGTTAGGGTGCCTTCGTACACCTTCCCTGTGGTCTCGCCGGCCGCCTTCATAATCTGCACCACCTTTATCTCTGGCGATGTGCTTGCTCTGGCGATCTCCAATCATTTGGTCGCCTGAGTTTACATCTGGCGACTTCATCTTTAACCCGGTGATCGCCGGTTCTGGTATGCTGGAGATCGGAACACGCCAACTTAATAACTGGCGATTTCACGAGCCCCCCGATTTCCTTCACTTCTGCGAATCTGGTGCCTTGCCAACACGCCTACACTGTAGCTTGGTGCCACGTCATCACTTCCGACTACCAGGGCGGTACACAAGCACCCCAGTCTTAAGCGAAGACTTGTCCAGCGAAAAGACTGAAAGAGTCACGTCAACACCGACGTACGTGGCACTGACGCAGAATTCCAAGCGGTTGTACTTTCTGCTTCTCTGACGGTCCACCAAACCCCTCACCCATCGCTCGACACGTGGCTTCATCAACGGTTACCTTCAGTTACCGTTTGCGCTTCCCAAACCCATTTCGAAAAACCCTTAAACCCATTTTCACTCCACTGTTCCATCACTTTTCTTCGTATTCGCAAACGCTCTAACTTCCTTCTGCAAAAAAGCTCTCAGCGTTCTCCAATATTCTGAATCACCAGCATCCTTCATCGTCTTCCTGATCATCAAAAGGTACCTCCTTTTCTTCTTCTGCTGGTTTTTCCTGCATTTTAACCGATTCGCATCATCCTGTAACTGTCTGGTGCATACGTTGTGGGTTGTTTTTGCGATTTCTCCTTCTTCGTAACTTAGGGCTCTGCCAACGTCACAACGAACCTACGTTCGTTCGTTTTTCACCTTTCTTCCATGATCGAGTCAGCCTCTGTGACCCCTGATCATTTTTCCCTTTCTTCTTCCTTTGCAGCTGCAACAATGACTCGCTCAAAGATCACCCCAAATCCTCCTCCTTCATCACGAAACCCCTCTTCACAAGCACACGACCCACCGCGAGTACGTGGCGCTTCGTCTTCTCAGGCTGAGAGGCCTGCACCTTCCCGCCCCAACCTGGCCCAGGCTACTCCGCCTGTCACCGGAGGAGCCTCCGTCCCCCACCAGACTTCAAAAAACTATACCCCTGGGCCAACTCGACCCTGTTGGGGGAAACATCTTCTGTGAACACTGCTGGGGCAGTTCTGCGATTGACGAAGGGGGATGAGCCTCACCAATCATTCCATAAGGAGCACGATGAGAAGATGACAGTGCTACCTTGCCGCCCTGGCCTGCCAGTTTGTGCTGACGACAAGGCAAACACCGGTGGAGCCTTCTGTTTCGTCTACACAACCCTATTCAAGAAGGTGAAACTCAGGTTTCCCTTCACCCGCTTTGAGAGGGAGCTTCTCACTAAGCTCAACATCGCCGCCGCCCAGCTTCATCCCAACAGCTGGGCGTTCGTGCGAGCGTTCCAAGTGATGTGCGACCATCTGGGGTTGCCAGCATCTGTAGATGTATTTTTATTTCTCTTCGAAGCCAAGCACCCAAGAGACCGCCTGTGGGTAAGCTTGAATGGGATTGCTGGGAGATCAATCCTTTCCATCTTCCAGCAATCCTATAAAGACTGGAAGGGAAAATTTGTCCAGATACGCCCCAACGAGAAAGACGCGTCGCTGCTCGACGGTTTCCCCTTGTATTGGGTAAACAAGGGGAACAAAGAGTCCAAAAGCTGCTTCAGGAGACCCAGAAGTCCTGATAGCATGGGCGCTTTGGACAGAGATCTCTGTTTTTTCTGGAAGAGTGTGGCAGACGCCAACATCACCTTCCTCACCACCACACTTATCTGCTTCGAGTTCTTCGAGGACCAACTCGAAATTCGAATAGGTTAGAATGCTTAAGCTCTTGTTTTAATACTTCTGTTAACTGTTTCTGGGCGTCTTGTGCGTTGTGCGCAAGACTTTGTTTTTATTTTTCTGCACCCTTTATCTGTTTTGCTGCGTATTGCCTTATGCATTCATTTTCCCTCTGAACTAACCCTTGCATTTTTGCTCTATGCAGATAACATGTTGGGCCAGGGCAAGCTTGCCGAATTAAGGGCGCTCGCCCGAATCCACGGGTTGGCAACGGGTTCCCAAACAGTGCCAAATTCTGTGGTGGAGATCGCCGCTGCACAGGGCCGATCGCCACCCAAGGGCCCAGCTCCTTCCGATGTCCAACCCGCCGCTCAACGCAAGAAACTTGTCCTCAAAAGACCCAAGAGGAAAACTCCCCAGGTAGTCCACGAGGAGGAGGAGGAAGACGACGAGGCCACTGAAGATGGCCTTGTTACGAAGAGGAAGAGGGTGGCACCTTCTTCACCATCTGCACCACCCCCTCTTCCAGCATCAACACCGCCATCCACGCCTGCCCCTCCTCCATCATTGCCACCTCCATCAGCTCCTGCCTCACCAGTCCAAGCCATTCCATTGGCATCCGCGCCACCTGCGGTTGAGTCCCCCGAGCCAAACTTCATGGAGGACCCCCCGAGCGCCTCCACACCTTGTGCAATAGTTGGAGGGGGTCCTCCCTCAAATGCCTCAGCCGCAGACGTTGCTCCAATCGGGGATGAGGTTGCCCATGCCTCTCCAATTCTGATTACCGAATCCCCGACGTCGCCACCACGCCCAGAAGCACCTACTGAAGAACCAACTAAAGAAGGTGGCGACGAAAACCAACAACAGGCCCACCCGGCGCCTCTGCAAGCAGCAAACCTCCCTCTTGAGGTTACGAGGATGTGGGAGCCTTTATCTGCCAAGCTGAAGACGATGGCAAAAGACATCCCCACCATCATAACTAGAGTTGTGGAGAGCTCCACCAGGAAGCTCCAGGATGACCTCTTCAACCTTAGAACTGAGAATAGCACCATGGGGGTTGAGGTGGAGAAGTTGTCCTTCAATCTGACACTCGCGGAGATTGAACACTCCCGAGTAGAAGATGCGATGAGCACCGAGCTCCGGTTGGCGCGCAAGGAGGCCACTGAACTCCGCCATAAGGTGCAACAACTGGCTCAAGAAAAGATCGAACTAGAGAGCAAGATTGTTCCTTATCGCGTTAAGGTGGCTGACTTAGAGGCCCTAATAAAAACTGACACCGCCAAGGTGAAGAAACTGGAGCAGAGGTCCGCTGATCGGGAGATCTTCCTGGGAAAGGTGGAAAAGGCGAGGGACGACGCCATGGCTGAGCTTGCCGAGGCCAACAAAGAGAAGGGGAAGATCGCTGCTGAATTGGGCCAAGTGCAAGCAGAATCCAAGAAGGTTGCTGAAGACCTTCTCCAGGCTCAA
Source organism: Phaseolus vulgaris (assembly GCF_000499845.2). NCBI lineage: Eukaryota > Viridiplantae > Streptophyta > Magnoliopsida > Fabales > Fabaceae > Phaseolus > Phaseolus vulgaris. The sequence continues at coordinate 16,684,546 of NC_023752.2, forward strand.
GAAAACAACGAAAAACTCAAGAAGCAAGTCGAAGAGCTGGAGCAGCAGAATAAGGGGCTGAAGGAACAAACTGAAGAACTCCAGAAACAGATTGAAGAACTTAATCTGAGTTCTGCCCAAATTCTGGCTGCTGGATTCGCGGCTGCACGGGAACAGTTTGCATGCTTGTTCCCCGATCTGGATCTCAGCATGGTGTCCCTAAACAACGAGGTGGTGGATGGGAAGGTGGTTCCCGTCGAAGACTGATCAATTTCCCCTCATCCACCACCTTTATGCCTTTTCTTTGTATGCAATTGTAAAACTCCATACTTTCCTGTATACGTGTTTTTGAACTGATACTTATTTCAACGAAATCACCTTTGCGTTTTCTCTTGTAACTTCCTTGGCTGCTTTAACTTCCCTTGCGCAATTTACTTCAGAGAAATAACTTAGTAATTTCGTAGGCACGATCTTGTACTTAACTATTTCGAACCATTTCAACTTCGAATAATAATCACATTAACAACTTGTAATCTTAAGGTAATTAACCTTAGCGCGAAATCACTCTTCAAGCAACGAACTTTAACTCAACCCCTGGCTTTAAAACATTTCTTCACCCGATCTGCTTCATCAAAACGGGTCTTTAACTTTCTCGCCACTGTTTGAACTTTTCCTGGTCGCCAAAGGCTCTTGGCGATATCAGCTTCTTCCTGGCTTCATGCCTTGGCCATTGTTCTTTTATCTGGGGGTAGAGGCGCCTTTCAGATCCTTCTCTACCTTCCTGAACTTCAGAACAAAAGACCGGGTGGCTGGGCGTTCTCTTCGAACCTACCTTAGCCACCTTCCAAACTTCGTCCACCCTTAACACCATACCTGAACTCGTTCAAGACGAGAAGGATTTTACCTTGCCTGAACTCGCTCATCAGCGAGAAGGTCTTTAGCTCGCCTGAACTCGCTCATAGGCGAGAAGGTCTTTTACTTGCCTGAACTCGCTCATAGGCGAGAAGGTCTTTTACTTGCCTGAACTCGCTCATAGGCGAGAAGGTCTTTTACTTGCCTGAACTCGCTCATAGGCGAGAAGGTCTTTTACTTGCCTCTACATTGCCCCGGGGGTTACATCTTCTCGCCCCAGAAACACTGAGGACTTTTCACTGGTGCCTCTACATTGCCCCAGGGGTTACATCTCCTCGCCCCCAGAAACACTGAGGACTTTTCGCTCTTCCTCGCCTGCACTCGCTCGACGGCGAGGAGTTCTTTAACTCGCCTCAGGACGCGCGAGGGCGTTGAGGTCTTTTAGCCGGTGCCTCCGATCGCCCGAAAGACGATGAGGACTTTAACTTTAACTTGTGCCTCCAATCGCCGAAAGACGATGAGGACTTAAAACTTTAACTGGTGCCTTCGATCGCCGAAAGACGATGAGGACTTAAAACTTTTAACTGGTGCCTCCGATCGCCGAAGGACGATGAGGACTTAAAACTTTTAACTGGTGCCTCCGATCGCCGAAAGACGATGAGGACTTAAAACTCTTTAGAAAGCATGCAATATATCTTTAACTTGCCTTAAGCCACATACAAGTGACAAGGTCTTTCTTCAAAACTTTCTGAAAACAACAGGCACGCAATCTAAAACAACTTGTACTTCGAAAACTTCTCTTTGTTGGGTGGCCTCATTAAAAACCCTCCTTAGGGAAAAAAGAGTGCCCCCTTCAAACTGTTTTAACAGAGACATTGTAATATAACTTCGTGTTTGTCTTTACTTACAAGGCTTCTTAACTGTAATACAACTTCAGGTGCGTGGCGTTCCAAGTGCGAGGAATCGCCCCTCCTTCCAATATCTCTAAGCGGTAGGCGCCGTTCCCGAGCGCCTCGGTTATTCTGAACGGCCCCGTCCACTTGGGCGACAATTTATTCTCCATCTCGTACTGGTGGGCTTTCCTCATCACCAGGTCGCCTTCTCTAAACTGTTTTGGCATCACCTTCGAGTTGTATCTTCGTTCAATCCTTCTCTTCACCGCTTCAGCCTTCAATCTCGCCTCTTCCCTGACCTCATCCAGTACCTCCAAAACTATGTCAGAGCCATCTGCTAGTGCACAATCTTTTTTAGTAGATTCGGCAAGTATATCAGCATCAACAACTTCTCTATCAAGACTTGCATCACAAGAGTTAGTGCATTCTATCTCAACATTTGTACATTTAATTGGATTGGAGAAGTTAAAATCTCCTAGGAACTCAAGCACATTTTCATCCTCAGTGTTTATGTGATGCACTAAATGATCTTCACATGTCACAACTTTTAATCCCTCATGATTTAGCAATGATTTCTCCTCCATCAGTAGAGGTTGGACAATAACATTCAATGGTGTAGCAATCTTAGGTTCAGCCAGCTCAGCTTCATGCAAATCATTCAGATTAGCTTTAAAAACAGTTGATATGCCCCACTTCTTTTCGAGAGTGTCTATGGCAGAGGTAGGTGCTTCAGTGCCTGGATCAAGAGTTATATCTGGATCACGAGGTGATTTCATCTCTTGAACATAATCTGCAATCTCTCCAATCATTTGATCAGTTTTCTCTCTTCTTGCTACAACATCAGCCTCTTGAATTTTTTCATCTGCCCATTCTTGAAATTTTATGTTAATCTCCGTCATTTGCCTCATCAACTCTTCTAAAGTTGGTTCTTCCTTTGGAATTGCAATTTTGTTAGCCGCCCATTCTTGATCATATTTCATGTTGACCTCCTTTATTTGCCTTGGTTCTTCCTTTTGAATTGCAAATTTTTCAGCCGTCCATTCTTGAAATTTTGTGTTACTCTCCGTCATTTTCCTCATCAACTCCTCTAAAGTTGGTTCTTCAAGATTACGAGGAGTATTATCAGTTTGCACAAATGGTTGAAAAGATGTTTGACTTTCATCAAAATAGTATTGCTGATAATATGGTTGTTGTTGAGGTAGTTCATATGACGGCTGACAATATGGATTAAAATGTTGAGGTTGTTGAAAATATGGTTCACATTGTTGTTGAGGCTGCTCATAAAACTGTGAACGTTGCTGCAAATATGGCTCATAATAAATATCATAATTGTAAATTTCTTCAGCTAATTTCCGTTCCATTTTAGAATTGAAAACAGGGGATGTATATTATGGACACCAACACCTATTAGACGCCTTAGAGCAAACTCTTTTTTTTTTAAATTGAAAAGCAAACCAAGTAAACTCCCAGGAAAGAGAGGTGAGTCACAAGTGGACAAACTTAGAAACCAAGTCTTTCCTAGCCAGAGTCTTCCCTGAATTGCTTTCAATATTAAAAAATCAAAGAGTAGCAACTGAAGTGTCTACCCTAAATGCAAGATCCTACAAAAAAAAAAACTAATGCAAATGCTACACTTAATGCTTAAAAAAAATAGTTAAAGAAAAAAAATTTATGTAAAAATAAATAAAGAAATAAATAAAATATAGAAAATAAAAACAGTAAACAAAAACAAAAATAAATAAAGATGACAAAACAAAATAAAAGAAATAACTAAAAACATAAAAGATATAAAATAAAGGCAAAATAAGATAAAGGTAAAAGATATAAAGGAATAAAATAAAATCAAAACAAAATAAAGATAAAAGATATAAAGAAAGAAAATCAAAACAAAATAAAGATAAAAGATATAAAAAAAGAAAATAAAACAAATCAAAACAAAATAAAGATAAAAGATATAAAGAAAGAAAATAAAAACAAATCAAAATAAAATAAAGATAAGAGATATCCTAAATATTAGATTTTTTATTTTTATTTATTTTTTTTATTGCTATACTAAATAAATAAAAACTTATAGAAAGAAAATACAGGTTAAATATTCAGAAGAAAAAAAAATTAGGAAAAAAAAATTATGCAGAGAAGAAAGAAAAACCTGATAACCAAAATCAAATTGGATTCCCCGGCAACGGCGCCAAATTTGATAGCTGTCGTTTTGCTGTCAAATTAATATGATTCTAGCGTAGACTTGTCTAACACTAGAGAGATGATAGTATAATTGCGGACAAATGTCCCCAAGTCGTCTCCCAACGAATCCAATAGTAAAATCAGTTGATCAGGGTTTAAAATCTATCTGCAAGCAATAAAAGTTAGCAATAACAATAAAGATGAAAAGGGGTTGAGAGAGTTGTGCAAAAAATATAAAAGAAATTAAAATAGCAAATAAAAAGCGGTTGATCCCAAGTTCTTCCACCATTGAATTCTTCACAGGTTCTCTAAAGATTAATCTTTTCTCAATCCTCCAACAGAGCTAAACCAGATTGAACATGCGCCGATCTGATTCAACTGAAACTCACTAGTAAAGCATGCGTCTACTAGTTTAATCAATACCCACTTTGTTCCATGCGTATACTCCATGGGAATGCTTACCTCCGCTCCCTTGAATCATGCGCCCAAGAAATTAATTAGAACAATGCGAACTAACTAAGAAACCAAAGTTTAAGATAAGGAAGACTCTCAATCATGCGTTCAAGTACAACCTCTCACAAAAACCAGTTTTCCAGGAGATTAGACAATAAAAACAAATGCTATAGAGAATTAAAAATCGAAACTTTTATTGAACAAAACCTCAGAACTCAATGGGGAATTACAAAAGAATCAACCAAAAAGGTTTAGCCTTCCATGCGGAGGCAAAACAAAAGAATTACTAAGAAGAAAATAAACTAAGAAAACCCTATGAAGCTCTCTCTTTTCTCCTTTATGCTTGTGTCCTTTTATAGGCTTTTCTGCTCCAAGGATCTTGAGAGAATATTGTAGTTTATATTTTGTTAACCGTTTCCAAGTTTCCATCTTTCCAGAATTCTTGTATTTTGCAGAAGATTTGTTTCCAATTCTGTTTCTGGAATCTTGTAGCTTTTATTTTCTCTTTCTTCTCCTCAGAATATTTTTTCTGTTTTGGTTCAATAAGCAACTTGGACTTTTGCATATTTGGCCCATTCGCAAAGGTAGAGGCTTCCTCTGGATAATTTACTCTAAAAACACAAAATTAATAATAATAATAGTTAAGGCCCAAATAAACCCAATTATAAGAATATTAATTAAAACAATGGATTTATTTATTATTATAGTCCAATAATCTATGATTAAGGCTATTGTGTGTGAATAAATATATGCTCATCAATCCAGGTTCAGCCTTCTCTCTTCATTCGAGTCTTCCTCTACAAAGTTCTGGAATCTCGGCGAGCTCTCCTGGATCTCTACTGGAATCATTGCATCACACCCATAGACCAAGCTGAACGGGGTCTCATGGGTTCCTGACTGCTCGGTGGTGTGGTACGCCCAGACTATACGGGGTACCTCCTCAGCCCAGCTTCCTTTGGCTTTCTCTAGCCTTCTCTTCAAACCTCTCAGCAACACCCGATTAGCTGACTCCACCTGGCCATTCGTTTGAGGGTGCTCGACGGATGCAAACACTTGTTGAATTCCCACCCCTTCGCACAGCTTCTTCAACAAGTGGCTTGCAAACTGAGTCTCATTGTCTGACACCAGGCGCTTGGGCACTCCAAACCGGCACACAATATTCTTCCACACGAAACCTTCGATCTTGTGTGCGGTGATCTGGGCCACTGGCTCTGCTTCGATCCACTTGGTGAAATACTCAATCGCCACCACCAAGTACTTCATCTGCCTGATCGCCAGCGGGAATGGTCCCAGGATGTCGATTCCCCAAGTATGAAACGGCCAAGGGCTGTAGATCAACTTCAACTCCTCGGGAGGCGCCTTGTGCCAATCGGTGTGCTGTTGGCATTGTTTGCAACATTGGGCATACTTCTTGCAGTCTTCTCTCATCGATGGCCAGTAGTAACCTGCACGGAGAGTCCTTGCGGCCAGAGCTCGACCCCCGACGTGGCTTCCGCATATACCTTCGTGGAGCTCTGCCATGATTCTCGTGCACTTCTCGCCATGTACGCATTCCAGGAGTGGGTGAGTGAACCCAAACCTGTACAGATCGCCATCAATCAATGTGTACTTGCTAGAATTTTTCTTTACCTTCCTAGCCTCTGTCGGATCCAGTGGGAGAAGGCCATCTGCCAGGCACCGCTTGTACTGTGTTATCCAGGTGTCTGATTCATGGATAGCGCAGACCTGCGTCATGTTCACCTTCTCTCCTCGATATGCTCTAATTCTCGGCGATCTCAAAGTCTCTTGCGTTAGGGACTTATGACTTCTCGCTGCTTTCTCCGTCGACTTGCTTATCTGAAGGACCAGGTGATCTGCTACAAATGCTCTCGGCGTCTTCAGAGTTTCTTGAATCACCGTCCTCTGCCTACCCCCCTTGCCTGAACTGGCGAGCTTAGCTAGCAAGTCAGCTCGGGCATTCTGCTCTCTGGGCACATGCACCACCTCAAAGGAGGCAAAGGAACTCTTCAATTCCTGCACATACTCCAAGTAAGCCGCCATTTGTGGATCTTTAGCCTGGAACTCGCCTGTTACTTGTCCTGTGACTAGCAGCGAGTCACTCTTAACCATTAACACCCTGGCTCCCATCTCTTTGGCCAGCAAAATCTCGGCGATCAGCGCCTCATATTCTGCTTGATTGTTGCTGGCTTTGAAAGCAAATCTCAAAGATTGTTCGATCAGCACGCCGTTGGGTCCTTCCAAAATGACTCCAGCACCGCTACCCTGCTGGTTCGACGATCCATCCACCGAGAGTACCCAACGGAAGTCGTCCCCTTCAACTCGTGTCGCCTCAGATGAGAGCTCGACCACGAAATCTGCAAAGATTTGTCCCTTGATCGGGCCTCGGGGCTCATACTTAATATCAAACTCTGACAATTCTACTGCCCACTTCACCATCCTTCCTGCGTCGTCAGGCTTCTTCAAGACCTTCTGGATGGGCAGGTCAGTCATCACCAGTATGGTGAAGCTATGGAAATAGTGGCGCAACCTCCTCGCCGAAAATACCACAGCCAGCGCAGCCTTTTCCAGGGCCTGATATCTCGTTTCGGGGCCCTGCAACACCTTACTCACAAAATAAATAGGCTTCTGAGCCTGATCCTGATCCTGGGCGAGCACCGCACTCACCGTCCTCTCAGTTACAGCAAAATACAACCTGAGAGGGGTTCCCACCAGCGGTTTGCACAAGACCGGCGGGCTCGCCAGATATTCCTTCAGCTTGACGAAGGCTTCCTCGCACTCCTTCGTCCAAGCAAACTTGTTATTGCTCCTTAAGCACTGAAAATAGGGATGGCCCTTTTCTCCGCTAGCTGACACGAAGCGAGACAGGGCTGCCATCCGACCTGTTAGCTGTTGAACTTCCTTCACCGTAGCTGGGCTCCTCATCGCCAAGATGGCGGCTCACTTATCAGGGTTGGCCTCTATGCCTCTTTCAGTCAGGAGGAAACCCAAAAACATTCCAGCCTCCATGCCGAAAATGCATTTCTCTGGATTAAGCTTTAATCTGAACCTGGCGATCGTCGTGAACAATTCCTCCAAGTCGGCAACGTGTTTGCTTTTTTCCGGCGAGGTCACGACCATGTCATCGACGTACGCTTGCACGTTCCTTCCCAGCATCGGTGCAAGTACTCGATCCATCAGCCTCTGGTACGTGGCCCCCGCGTTCTTCAGCCCAAACGGCATCACCTTATAGCAATAGCACGATCTCTCCGTCATGAAGGCTGTCTTTTCTTCATCCATGGGATGCATCTTGATCTGATTATACCCCGAAAAGGCATCTAGGAAGCTCAACAACTTACACCCTGCAGCACTATCTACCAGGGCGTCTATGCTTGGTAAAGGATATGAATCCTTTGGGCAAGCCTTGTTCAGGTCAGTGAAATCGACGCACATGCGCCATTTCCCGTTACTCTTATTCACCAGCACGACATTTGCTAGCCATTCAGGGTACTGGACTTCCCTGATGTGGCCTGCAGCGAGGAGTTTCTATGTTTCGTCCCTGATCGCCTGCCTCCTCTCTTCGTTGAACTTTCTTCTTCTTTGTCGCACTGGTCTTACCAAGTTGTCCATCGCCAAATGATGGCACAAGAAGTCGGGATCGATCCCGGGCATGTCTGAAGCGGACCATGCAAACGCGTCCAGATGCCGCTCAATCACCTTGGCGATCTGGTCCTGGAGCTCAACCTCCAAGGATCTTCCCAGCTTGAAGATCTTTCCCCCGATTTCTCTCTCGAGCCACTGCTCGACGGGTTTTGGTCTGGTTTCTCTGGCGATCACCGCCCTGGCGATTCCCAGCTCTCTCGCTTCCTCAGGGCGATTCCTTGCCTCTTCCTCCTCCAGACCAGCGTTCCCCTCCCCCAGCTCAGCGTCCACCATCTCCACGTCCCTTCCGGCGATCTCTTCTGTTACCGTCGATCTGGGCTTCACACCAGGAGGCGGGGTGGTTGTTACGTAACTCACCGATCTCTTGTTTTTCAGGCTATTCTCATAGCACTTCTTCGCTTCCTTCTGATCGGACTTGATGGTGATAACCACCCCCTCCATGGACGGCAACTTCACCTTCATGTGCCGGGTCGACGGTATGGCACCTATCCTGTTGAGCGTGGGTCTTCCCAACAGGATGTTGTATGCTGAAGGAGCGTTCACAACGAGGTATTTGATTTTCTCCGTTCTTGAACCCGCCACATCTGTAAACGTTGTCCTCAATTCTATGTACCCCCTGACCTCCACCTGGTCACCAGCGAAACCATACAAACATCCTCCATAGGGCCTCAGCTGGTCAAGGGGCAGCTCCAACTGCGTGAAAGTCGGCTAGAACATCACGTCTGCCGAGCTTCCTTGGTCCACCAGTACCCTGTGGACCTTTCTTCCTGCTGTTATCAACGAAATTACTATGGGATCGTTGTCATGAGGCACAACATCCCGGAGATCTTGCTTGGTGAATGTAATATCCACTTCTGGCGAGTGGTCTTCAAACATATCCACCGTCATCACAGACCTTGCGTACTTCTTCCTCTGTGATGCGGTGCATCCACCTTCTGAGAAACCCCCTGCAATGGTGTGGATTTCTCCGTGCGTAGGCATCTCGTGCTGCTGAGCCTCAGCACCTGCTGGTTGGGAACTCGACGCGCCCCCCGTCCTTCTGTCCAGCAAATAATCATTTAGGAACCCGCTCTTAACCAGATCGTAGAGCTGGTATCCTAATGCTAAGCACGAGTCCACTGTATGGCCAAAGCCCTGGTGAAACTCACACCAGGCGTCTGGCTTTGGTCCCAGCACCTTGTCGCCCACCTTTTCTGGCGCCTTCAACCTAGCGGATATGTTGGGAATGGCGATCAAATCCGCCAATCCCATGACAAACTTGTGCTTAGGCGGGCGATTGTATTCCCGGCGTGCTGGTTGCTGGCGTCCTTGGCCCCTGCCCTTGTTCTTCCTTGGATCATAAGGATGGCGAGTCCTCTGATCCCTCCTGGCCGCCGCTGTCTCCAGCACCCTCTGTGGCTGGATCCTGGTCTGGGCGCGTGGCCTAGTGGGGGCCACGCTTCCTCTCTTCTCGGCGACTTCGCTCTCGTCGGCGATGTGGGCCACCGCAAGTCGCCTGACCTCAGCAAACGTGGCGGGGTGTGCCCTGATCAGCGCCTCGCAGAATGGTCCCGGCAGCACGCCTTTCTTAAATGCATAGACCAGCATTTCTTCATCCTTGGCCGGCGATCTGACCATCTACGCCCCAAAGCGATTTAGGTAGTCTTTGAGGGACTGTCCCTGGTACTGCCTTATATCAAAGAGGTCGTAAGACACCCTGGGCGGTGCCTTATTCACGATGTACTGCTCGACAAAAATCTTCGAGAACTGTTGGAAACTGGTTATGTGACCGTTAGGCAGACTCACAAACCATTCCAGCGCCGTTCCCTGGAGCGTGCTCACAAACATCTTGCAATACACGGCGTCTGATCCCCCTGACAGCATCATCTGCGTATGGAACGTGGTGAGATGAGCTTCAGGATCCTCCACGCCGGTGAAAACAGCCTTAACCGGAACCACGCTCGCAGGAATAGGCGTGTCAGTAATCGCCTGATCCTGCCTGTTGACCAGAACGTTGGAACCTGCCTCGTCAAAGGATCGACATGTGCACCGCTTCAAACCTCCGTCCTTCTTCAAGATCCACCTCAAGAACCTGCAAAAGAAAAGAGCGGCGCCGCTGCGGCCGATCGCACTCCAACGCCCAAGTCAGTGACCGAACCACCAAATACTAAGAGCAAGAACACTCTACAACTCTCAAGGAACCGTGCAATGTTCTCTCTCACAGTATGCTCAAGAACTCGCAAGCGTAAAGAGTGTAATCTGAACGTGCGTACCTCAGAAAGTTCGTTGAGAACTCTTATATACCTGGTCACTTTCTCTCTCCTGGTAGTTACAGACCTGGACACGTGGCTCGCATCCAGTCGTACACGTGCCATCATCTGGAGCCTCCTTGACTGGGGTGCTGTTTCTGACTCTCTTTTTGGCTAAGTTACTTATGCATGGTACTGCCCAGTGCATAGCTAACTTGGGAGTGCGATCTCTACTGGAACTGGCGAGTTAGGGTGCCTTCGTACACCTTCCCTGTGGTCTCGCCGGCCGCCTTCATAATCTGCACCACCTTTATCTCTGGCGATGTGCTTGCTCTAGCGATCTCCAATCATTTGGTCGCCTGAGTTTACATCTGGCGACTTCATCTTTAACCCGGTGATCGCCGGTTCTGGTATGCTGGAGATCGGAACACGCCAACTTAATAACTGGCGACTTCACGAGCCCCCCAATTTCCTTCACTTCTGCGAATCTGGCGCCTTGTCAACACGCCTACACTGTAGCTTGGTGCCACGTCATCACTTCCGACTACCAGGGCGGTACAACTGGTATAAACAACCGATTGTTTCGAAGAAACAACCGATTGTTTTTCTGTTGCTTTGCTGTTTTATTGCTTATGTTCTTGGCTAACCTGATTTCTGTTCTGGATTCACACAAAGAATTTTGTTAAACTTTAAAAATATTTCAAAAACCTCTCTTAAATAATTCACCCCCTCTTGTTTAAGGCCATATATTCTAACACAAACAAGTTTATATGCAAAATTTCTGGAGGCTTTTTAGAGGAAATCACATCCTTTAGTTTAAAAGAAGATCTAGTCTGTTTTCCATTTAAACATGCATCACAGATTCTATTATTTTCAAACTTCATTTTAGGTAAACCAAAAACTAAATCTTTTACATTTAACCTATTCAGATGATCAGTATGAAGAACTGCAAGTCTCCTATGCCACAACAAGGATTCACCAGCTTTTGAAACGAGACATTAGTTCATAGAGATATTATGATGAATATTAAGGAGATATATATTATTGAACCTCTTACCACTGAAGACCACCTTACTAGTGTCTTCATTACAGATTTGACAATTTTAGATTCAAAATTAACTAATGCTGAAAAGATTGTATTTCAACCCTTCAACAAAAAGAACATCCTTTCCAATGGTTAATGTTTCAGTTCCTGTATCTCATCTTCCAAGAATCCTCCCATTGTTTTTATAACCATATGTAACATATCCTTTTGATTTCAGCTTCAATACAACAAACTGAGATAAGTCACCTATCATATGCTTAGAACACCCATTATCAAGGTACCATTGGTTTCTTCATCTTCCTTTAGTTTTCTACAAAACAGATGTAAACGATACAAATGGCACCCTTAGTTTTAGGTCTAGATGAGTTACTACCTTTCCTTAGGTAGCCATTTGGTTAAGCCCTTTGGAACAAGATAATTTTTTAGCCTGCAAGTCGTATAAGTACGACCACTCTTCATGCAATAAAAACAAGATATTGAATGCACATGTTTAGAACTGTTAAAAGAAACATACTTTGTTTTAGCAGGAATAGAAAAACTAGATAACTTTTTAACATTGTTTTTCTTTCTAGGTTTATATCCTAAACCACTTTTACCAAACACAACATTTTGTGAACCTAGCTCAATTTTTAAAGTTTTTAATTTTACTAATTCAATACATTTACAAGAAGCATGCAAACAGATCAATTCAAGATTAACAAGTTGTGTTTGAGCATCATGCAATTATTTTTCTAAAGATTTCACTTTTGATTCAAGAAAACTATTTGCATTTTTTAACTTATTACTTATAACAACAAGCCTATTTTCCTTCTCATATGTTTCATGAAATGCAATCAATAATTGATCATAATTCTCATAATCAATAGAACATATACTTACTGAGTCACACTTTGAACATAATTTGGCTTGGTGACCATGATGACGTTGGCCAACCAAGTCGTATACCGGGCTTCACGTATGAACATGGCCAATAGAAGCTTCTCGGCCTCTGCCTTTACTGCTAAAAGCTTCTCGTCGTCGTAATCCCTTTTCTTCTAGGAGATCGGTCGTGCTTCCTTAAACACTAATAACTTGTGGGTGATGATATCCGGGCTTACGCCCGACATGTCAAATGGTGTCCACGCAAACATATCTACATTCTTCTTTATCGTGACATGCATTACCTCGGCCTCAACTGCTACCATGGTTGTTCCCACAACGGTACTGCGCTCTTCATCCAGAACCGGTACTTTCCTTAGTTCTTCCCTGGCCTCTAGTCTGTCTTCGGTCGCCCGTTGGTCCAGGTCTACCAACGCAACGGTTGACTCTACTAACATCGATTAGGCTTTCCGAGATGAGCGGTCCTTCTAAGAGGATTTTCTCTTGGGAGAGATATCGTTCTTCAAAGGCTCCACTCGGAGGCTTTCGGCATAGCATTTTCGTGCCTCCTTTTGGTCCGCATGGACTGTAAGGATATACCCCGTTGATGACGGGAACTTCATTGCTAGGTGAGGAGTTGACACGATCGTCATCCACTTTCTTCCTCAGCTCGTCCAGGCTGGCAGCTGACTGCATGCAAAAATTATCTGCAAAAGCCCCTGGGCACAAGGCTATCCGCATATGATGCATGGCAACATCCAGCCTGAGGTTCCGGATGCTCATTGCCACCTTGCTGAACCTATCAACAAAGGTTCTCAACGACTTTCCCTTCTCTTGGCGGATGCCCAATAGGGTGATGAAGGTTAGATGATGCAGCCTGCTGGTGACAAACTGAGTCTCAAACTTCACCACGAGTGTGACAAAGCTATCAATGGAATTGGGTGTGAGTTTGGTAAACCAGCTAAGGGTTGCTCCCTTCAGCGATGTAGGAAACACTCGGCACAACACTGCATCTTCCGAGGTGAAGAGACTCATATGGGTGGTATAGACATCCATATGCTCGTCTGGGTCAGTAGACCTGTCGTATCGATCTCAGTTGAAACCCTTTCACTTGTCTAGTAGTGGAACTTCAACGATAGTGTTGCTGAAAGGATGTCGGCGGGCTGAGTCCATGGTGACAGTCGTCCTAACCGACTTGTTAAGAAAGGATTCGCCATCCATCTTGTGGGTGGGGATCTTGTCCCTTGTGTCCTCCCTTGTGTCCTCCGTCGGTCTCGGGTTGGGAGGGGAGGTGAAGGACCTGCCGGCAACGTTGGTCGTTCCAGTGGATGGTCCTCCTTCCATCAGCTTCTTTTTCATTTCTTCGTTCTCCCTTCGGAAGGCTTGCATCTCTTGTTCGTTCTTCTAGACAACTTCTTTTGTCTTCCTCTTCATCTGAGTCATCTATCTCTGCAGAGACAACAACAACATTCCTTAGTCGGCTCCAATCATCCTTCCCATGCTTCTGGTTGAGACCATCTACTTTCTCTCTTCAGCTAGTTTCTCTCGGCCCCACGGTGGGCGCCAATTATTCCTGCTAGGGAGATGGGATCTAGAGAACTATTGAAGGCTTCGTCTTCTTCCTTCCCTTGGGCAAGTTGATAAGGCTTCACTATGATCCTTCTGGTCTTCGCGCTACTCCTTCGGCTCTCAGTCTCGGGTGAATGCCAAATGGGGGAGGTTTTTGTAGAAGGCACTCCGACGCTCAAGTCAGTAAAGAGGGTATTTAACATTCGAGTGTGTACTGTAATAATGACTTACCTTTCTTCTTGGAATTTGCGCTATTTATATAATTTTAATGGGCTTACCTTATTGGGCCCAATTAGTGGAATGAATCACACTTATGGTTGTATTACCTAATTCTTAATGGTAGTTTAGTTTCACTGACATTGATTTGAACATTAATGGTTAAATGCGTCGGTCGGCCAAGTCATTCGTGAGAGTCTCGGTCAGGGAGACCGAGTCTTGTTCAGCTCGGTCTTGTCCCATATACATAACTTATTTCAATTTGGTTTTAGAATTGAGATGAAGATTTAAATTAGAATTAGTTTTTGACAAAGTACACAAAACATGTCACAAAAGATGTTTGGAATGAAAATGTTTGTTTGAAGTGGAATGATTTTTATTTTGAAAAAGACGATCGAGAAAGAAAAAAATAAAAATAATTTTACAACATTAAAATTAATAACGTCTTGAGTGAGTAGGCGAAGGAGTAGGCGTTTGTACCAATGGCAACGAAGCGAGCGGAGAAAACGCCGTTTGGGGAGAGAATAACGTCTTGAGGTTTCTCTACCGAGAGGGATGAGCCCATGGTGAGTGATGAAGATGCCGAATGTGAAGTGTGCAGAGACAAGAATGGTAGGAAAAAAAAATAGTAAGATTGAGGAAGCCATGTTCATGGCACAATGCAAGCAAGATGTTACGATGTGGTGTGTGTAGGTGTGTCGATGGATACTATATATAGGGCTTCGTTGACGGACTTTTATGGTCAAGAAGACTGCTTAATTTTGGAAGGAAAAAATTTCATAGACACCACATCACATTATAATAATATTATAATATTTAAAATTAAAAAATAAATTAATATGATTAAAATATTATTTTATTGATTTATAAAGTGTATGTTTTTTACTGTTCATAGTGTTAACCTATCACCCCAATTTGGAAAGAATCAAGATGGAAAATACATTCAAACTTAATTAAGCCAAAATAATATACACATATATTGGTCCTATTATTTAAGAAACATGAAATTTATTCTCTAATCAAAATGCAAATTTTATAAAATCAAAATAAAAAAAGCTAATCATTAGAATAAATATACTATAAGGATTATAAATATATTACACTTAAATTAAAAGTATAAAATATTACAAAATACATATGAAATTAAAAAATTGTGATATAGAAGAAATAAATTAAATAATTGTCATATAGAATGAATAAATAATAAATAAAATTGTCACTGTAGCTACACTAAGAAATAAAAAAAATATAGATTAGAAGATTTTTTGCTAGGCATTGTGTTAAGATTAGTAATCTATTCAATTTTATCTCATGTTGATGTTAAGATTTGTCCTACCCCTATCTTTACTCGTGAGAATTGAAAAGATAAAAGATATTCTTCATTAATTGTCCTATATACTTTTAGTAGGATTGTAGTAATTGTTTTGTAATCCAATATGAAAAGTTCATAATATTTAAAATTTTGAATTATCCTTCATTCCACTGGCTTTCAGTTGTTGGGTCCTTTAAGGTATAGACTCTACAACATTATCATCATTTAAAAAGAATATTAATAATTACTATATTGATTAAATTATATATTATTTTAAAAATTAAAAAATTATTAATATTTAAAGTTATTTTTTATTTTTAATAAATAATTTTTAAATTTATATTTAATTAATTAACAAAATTTTAACTAACAAAGTTTTAGATTCTAAAACGGTTTTCCAACTACTTACTCTAAAGGTCAAATTGGTAGAAGGTTGTCACCGACTCCTTTTGTGTGGTCCTTACATGATGAATAATGAATAAGTCGACGCTAACAATTTCCCACTATTAGACGGAAATTTTTTGTCTCGGTTGAATGGGTCACAACAAATTCTTCACTCCTTCGTTTTTTATTTTTATTCATAATCTATGGTTTGTGGTTTGGAAGAAACTTCTAATTGAACTAAACACTAATAAAAACAATCTTAAAAATACTATGAGTAAGGATAGTGGATCGAAACGAAATCCGTCGTTGGATAAAATATGGTAGCATTTTCGTTATTAATTAAATATTTATCGTAAAATAATGATAATTCTTTCTGAATTGTCCTTAATATTGGCTTTGTGTGAAAATTGTGACTATTTTTTTCTGAATCATCGTTACAAATGGATATCGTGTCGAAACTGCGACGGTTAGACACTTAACTGTCGTTATAAAACGAAAAATAAACTCATTCTGTGCACAACACAGGTTAACACAAAACGTGCCAACCATCAAAGCACCCCAACACGCCAAGCGTCTTCTTCTCTCCTCTGTGTGCACAAGCAAACACCTGCCTCCGCCTCCGTGTGCCAACCTTTCGCCTCCGCACGTCGGCAACACCTTCCGCACAATGCCAACACCTCCACCACATGTTGCCACTGTGAACTTGGCTTTAGAAGGTGATACGACCCAAATTCATAAAGAGATGACCATGGATGCTAATCTTGAAGGGTCATCTCAACAAGCAAAAGAAGATGCCATTAATAGGAGGAATGGTCAAGGACCAAAACACTTGAAGTTCTTCCTATTAGTGTTCTTCCCAACAAAAGCCCAAGCCTAAACTGAGGTCCAAGCCCAACACATGATTTTCATCATCCTTCATGCCTCAAAAGATTACTAAGAGTAAGGGCACAAGCATTAATGGATGAGCATCAATTGGTGTCTCTTTTTTGTAAATTCTTTAGAGTAAATTTAAATAAAACATAAAAGGGAGATGTGGATAGGAGTTTAGGGCTTATGAGAAGAAGAAACAAAGTCACACCTTCCATGTGACATGTTTTTAGGCGCCATTTTTAAATAGTTTTCATTTGAATTTTCCCACCTAAATTTCAACCCTCTCACACTATAAATAGAGGTGTTTGGTTCATGTAAAATTACATTAAATTGAAGTAAAGTTACTCTACTCAAATTGAGTGAGAATTTGTGAGACTTGTTTCTCATTTCCTAGTCTTATCTGGTGAGTCTTTAGGAGCTCTCAAGTGGCGGCAACCTTCACTCATCTTGGAGTCTATTCACCTTCCAAGTGACGTGGACCTCTTCCCTTGCTTCAACCACTAAGTCTTTCTATCATTCATCTTCTCATTCCATTTTCATTCCATATCAAATTCTAAAACATGTCTTGTTCATTGTTCTTGCTTTCAATCGATAGAATTGTGTTATTTCTTCAATCTAATCGGTTCATATGTTTTCTTTGATGATTCTATTCGGTTCATGTTAATTGCTTTGTGTTCTTGAATCCACTTCACTAATTTTCGTACATTCTTCACCTATACTTGTGTTTTTCCTTTGATCTTTGGAAATGAACCTTCTCATCTACTTACCACTTGTTTGTTAGAAAGTATGACTTTAAACTATAGGGGGGGGGGGGTGAATGGTTTAAAGAGGTTTTTCAAAAACTTTTAAGCCTAGAATGAATTTACTTTGAGAATAACTTGATTAAGAAATCATTTTGTCAAAACACAAAGCAAAAGCACAACACCAGAAAAACAATCGGTTGTTTCGTAGAAACAATCAGTTGTTTATACCAGTTTGCAAATATAAAAACTGAATTTAAAAAGATTAAGGATAGAGAAAATGCACACAAATATTTATACTGGTTCACTCTAAACCCAGAGCTATATCTAGTCTTCCCAGAAACCATTGGAGAATCCACTAAGCAATCAACCCTAGATTACTTACAACACAACCAAAGAAGTGACCTTGATCCCCTTTAGACACACACTTCCTTTGGTCCAGCATAACAACACTAAGAATGATGATCTTGATCCCCTCAAGAACACACAACACTTCTCAGCAATACACACAAAGTTTCTTTCAACAGTACAAAGGATTACACTTGTTACAGAACAAATCTGAAATCAATACAAGATGAAAATTCTATCTCACACTCTTTGATCAATGCAATCTCTAAGCAATTCTCAACTTTTTTCAAAATCTCAAAAACTATTGAAAAAAAACTCAAATATGTTTTTCTGTATTAAATCAAAGTTGTTTGTTGCATAATCTTAACAAACCATTAATTGCATTTAAAGATTGGTCAAAACATTAAAAGCTGGAGTGTAAACAGTTAGAAAAACATTTAATGCTCAGTCAAAGCACAAAACAATTTTCTGTTTATGGTCCCAAAACAAACAATCGGTTGTTTGCACGATTCAATCGGTTGTTTTGGTTTTGATAGCATGTCAACCATTGAAAACAATTTTTCAACCTTTCTAAAAACACCTAAGTATAAAATAATCGGTTGTTTCGACAAAACAACAGGTTGTTTTTCACTTAGTTTGAAGAACACTTTTCTTTTTAAAAGGTTTGAAAATGCTTATGCTTTGGATTCAATCAAGAGTGAATTATACATAAAATCTACCCCAGATCCTATCTAAAAGACAGCTCAGCCACAACAATAACATCTAGCCTTTCATCATCCTTCAAAGGGTTTGGATTCTTCAAAGCTTGAACACACTTGGTTCAACAATCTCCCCTATTTGATGAAGACAAATCCCTGGTGCTTGTGTTAGATCTGATTGAATTTGAAGCATTACCTGCAAAATTAGCATATATATAGTCTAATGCTTCTTACAACAAAATGTTAGATTTTCACACATTGAAAGCATATTTCCAGACAAACAATCGGTTGTTTACACGAAACAATCGGTTGTTTCTATTAGCAGCAGCAGAAACAGTTTTAATATAAGAGATTTCAGCAGATTTAAACAGTTTTAAAGAAAGATACACAAGAACCAATCAATTATCCCCCTATTTGTCTTCACAAATAGACTCTAACATATATTAAAACATATTTAGGAGAGATTATTAAGATCAAGGATACCTAGCTCATTTCTTAGAAAGAAGAACTTCTCTTTTGGTAATGGTTTAGGGAAGATATCAGCCAACTGCAGTTTTGTCTCTACAAACTTCACTTCACAGTCCCCATTGCTTACATGATCCCTGATGAAATGATGTCGTATCTCAATATGTTTGGTCCTTGAGTGCTGAATCTGATTTTTTGTAAGATTGATGACATTTGTGTTGTCACACATTAAAGGAACTTTGCTGATTTGTAATTCAAAGTCTGGAAGTTGTTGTTTGAGCCATAGAATCTGTGCGCAACAGCTTCCAGTAGCTATGTACTCAGCCTCAGCAGTAGAGAGAGCAACACAAGCTAGCTTCTTGCTATGCCATGAGATAAGGCTTGAACCAAGAAGGTGGCAAGTGCCACTTGTGCTCTTCCTATCTAGCTTGCATCCTGCAAAGTCAGAATCTAAATAACCAATTAAATGAATGGGAGAGTGAGAAGGATACCATAACCCAATAGTTGATGTTCCTTTGAGATATTTTAGAATTCTTTTTGTAGCTTTGATGTGTGACTCTTTAGGATTTGCTTGATTTCTTGCACAAAGACACACTGCAAACATAATGTCTGGCCTACTAGCTGTTAGATATAGCAAAGAGCCAATCAATCCTCTGTATTTGGTTTGATCTACTCCCTTTCCAGCAGCATCTGCATCCATGTAGCAGCTTGATGGCATAGGAGTGCTTTCTTCTTTGCAACTCTTCATTTCAAATTTCTTGAGAATCTCCTTGCAATACTTTGATTGGCATAAAAGGATCCCATCCTTTGTTTGCTTAACCTGCAATCCAAGAAAGAAAGACAATTCTCCCATCATAGATATTTCAAACTCACCTTTCATGGAAGCCACAAACTCTTCACACAAACAATCTTGTGTAGCACCAAAGATGATGTCATCAACATAGATTTGCATAAGAATTATTTCTGAATTTGACTTTTTGATGAAGAGAGTCTTGTCTATCATTCCCCTTTCATAACCATGAGACAGCAGAAAGTTGCTAAGCCTCTCATACCACTGCCTTGGAGCTTGCTTCAGTCCATACAAAGCCTTCTTCAACTTGAAGACATGGTTGGGATGTTGATGATCTTCAAAGCCCGGTGGTTGATCCACATACACTTCCTCATTGATGTAGCCATTCAAGAAAGCACTCTTGACATTCATTTGGAAGAGTTTAAAACCACTCATACATGCAAAACCCAGCAGCAGCCTCATAGCCTCCAAGCTTGCAACAGGGGAAAAGGTTTCACCATAATCAATGCCCTCCTCTTGATTGGAGCCTTTGGCAACTAGCCTTGCTTTGTTCCTAGTGATCACACCATCTTCATCCAACTTGTTTCTGAACACCCACTTCGAACCTATGATGTTCATCTCAGCTGCTTTATGGACAAGAAACCATACGTCATTCCTTGCAAACTGATTCAACTCTTCATGCATAGCTTCAACCCACTTTTCATCCTTGAGAGCTTCATCAATTGACTTTGGTTCAATTTGAGAGACAAAAGTTGTGTGCCTGCAAAAGTTTGAGATGGAGCTACGTGTAGAGACACCCTCCTTTATCTGCCCTATGATGTTTTCCACTGACAGATCTCTAGGAATCCTCCATTCTTTAGGCAACTCACTCTGCTGCAGAATTTCAATCGGTTGTTTCTGCGAATCAATCAGTTGTTTTTCTGCACTGATGTCCAGCTTTTCCAAACTGATGCTCTGTTCATCCTCTTCAGCACAGGTCTTCGGGATGTGGATGCTTCTGCGATCTACCTCATCAAAGACAACATGAACAGACTCTTCTACAGTCATCAACGTCTTGTTGTAGATTTTGTATGCATGACTTGTGAGAGACTACCCTATGAAGATTCCAAGATCAACTTTTTCATCAAACTTCCCTAGGTTTTCCTTTCCATTGTTGAGAAGAAAATAG
Source organism: Phaseolus vulgaris (assembly GCF_000499845.2). NCBI lineage: Eukaryota > Viridiplantae > Streptophyta > Magnoliopsida > Fabales > Fabaceae > Phaseolus > Phaseolus vulgaris. Next base: position 16,705,234 of record NC_023752.2, read on the forward strand.
CTGCACCCAAAATCTCTGAGATGATTGATGTTAGGCTTCCTTCCATTGAAGAGTTCATAAGGAGTCTTCTTCAGAATAGGCCTAATTAGCACTATTTTCATCACATAACAAGAAGTGTTCACTGCATCAGCCCAAAAATGCTTAAGAAGAGAAGATTCACTAAGCATTGTTCTAGCTAGCTCTTCAAGGGACCTGTTCTTCCTCTCTACCACCCCATTCTATTGTGGAGTTCTTGGAGCAGAGAAATTATGCAAAATTCCCATCTTTTCAATGAACTTGCTGAACTTTTCATTTTGGAATTCTCCTCCATGATCACTTGTTATTGAGCCTATGTTGATGTTCTTTGTATTTTGCAACCTTCTTGCTAGCTACTTGAATGCAAAAAATGCATCACTTTTTGATTTCAAGAAGAGAGTCCAAGTGAACCTAGAAAAATCATCAACAATAACGAATTTCCACCAAGGCTCATAGTTCTTGAAGGTCCAAAAAGATCCATGTGAAGTAGCTCAAGAGGTTTTAAAGACGAAACAACATTTTTAATTTTAAAAGAGCTTTTCACTTGTTTCCCCTTTTGGCAAGCTTCACAAATATGATCCTTCTCAAACTTGAGCTTTGGTAGCCCAATCACAAGATCCCTTGAAATTAACTTGTTCAAGTGATTCATGTGAATATGAGCAATTCTTCTATGCCAAAGCCAAGACTCATCTTACTTGGATAGAAGACAACCAATTGAACATGGTGAAGAGATATCTAGAAGATCAACATTATTGATTCTCTTACCTACCAACATTACCTCTTTGGTGTTGGGTAGACAGATTTCACTTGATATCCCTTGTCACACAGTTGACTTGAACATCACTTGATATCCCTTGTCACACAGTTGACTAATGCTCAACAGATTGTGCTTTAATCCTTTTACATAGAGCACATCATGGATGACCAAGATATCTTTGTCTCCTATGGATCCTCTCCCAAGAATCCTTCCCTTTTTGTTGTCTCCATAGGTGACATGCCCTTCTTGCTTAAAGGAGATGCTCAGGAACTTTGATTTGTCCCCAGTCATGTGCTTGGAGCATCCACTGTCCAAGTACCATTGTTGCTTGCTCTCCTCCAAGTTTTCCTACAAAGAAGATTTTCAAGTACAATGATTTGGTCCCCTTATGAATGTGGGTCCATTTGGTTTACATTCATCAATTGAACCTTTACTGCACTTAGGAATCCACTTCATAAAGCCCCTAGGAACAACATATTTTTTTATTTTACAAAACCTCATAGAATGGCCTCTTCTCATGCAGTAGAAGCATGTAATAACCGGTTGTTTCGATGGACCAATCGGTTGTTTTTCGGGCATTTTCGAAAATGACTTTGAAAATCTATCTTGCTTGTTTTGTGGGTTAAAACCCAATCCAACTTTTCCAAAAACACAGTTTTGAGATGCCAAGACATTCTCAAAGTTGGATTGACCTTTAGAAAGCTTATCCACAGTTTTAACAAGATAGTGGACCTTCTTTTCAAGATTTTTCGCAATTTTCACAAACAAAAGTATCACACTTGCAAGAGGAGTTTTTGTAAACAATTTCAAGGTTTTCAAAATCTGTTTTTGAATTTTCTAATTCCTCTTCCAGTGATTTGACTCTGTTTTCAAGCCAGCTATTCATTCCCTTTAACCGGTTGTTCAAGAGGGCCAATCAGTTGGCTTCTTCATGTGTTTCTTGAAAGGCTTGAAGCAATTGACTATAATTTTCAGAATTTGAGGAGTTAGATGAACTTACACTACTTGAGTCATCTTCCTTTCTGGCCATGAAGCAGAGGTTGAGGCTTTTCTTGTTTTGCCTTGTTTTCCTTCTTGCTTGAATTCTTGACCTTGCTTCCTTTGGTTCATTGAAGTTTCCATGAGTAGCCTTAAGTGTGTCCCACATCTCTTTAGCAGTTTTGCATTTTGATATCCTGAAAAACTCATTAGTGTCTAGTGCATAAGCTATTATGTATTGAGCAGTACAATCAAGCTTGACCATTTTACATTCTTCATTGGTCCATTGGGACCAAGGTTTTGCAATCAAAGAACCATTCATTTTAAACTTTGGAATGAAAGGATCATTTTCAATTGAATCCCAAATTCCTTGATCAATAGATTCCACAAAGATTTTCATTCTGGCCTCCCAATACTTGTAATAAAGGTGCTTTGTAGATTGAAGCACCTTTGTCAAAAGATAGTTTTGCAGCCATAGAAAAAGATTTTCGGATCAAACTTGAATAACTTTCAAGTACCAAGCTCTTGATGCCAATTGTTAGAATGTATGGCTTTAACCTAGAGGGGGGTGAATTGTTTAAAGAGGTTTTCCAAAAACTTTTAAGCCTAGAATGAATTTACTTTGAGAATAACTTGATTAAGAAATCAGTTTGTCAAAACACAAAGGAAAAAGCACAGCACCAGAAAAACAATCGGTTGTTTCGTAGAAACAATCGGTTGTTTATACCAGTTTACAAATATAAAAACTGAATTTAAAGAGATTAAGGATAGAGAAAATGCATACAGAGATTTATACTGGTTCACTCTAAACCCAGAGTTACATCCAGTCTTCCCAAAAACCAGTGGGGAATCCACTAAGCAATCAACCCTAGATTACTTACAACACAACCAAAGAAGTGACCTTCATCCCCTCAAGACACACACTTCCTTTGGTCCAGCACAACAACACTAAGAATGCTGATCTTGATGCCCTCAAGAACACACAACACTTCTCAACAATACACACAAAGTTTCTTTCAACAGTACAAAGGATTACACTTGTTACAGAACAAATCTGAAATCAATACAAGATGAAAATCCTATCTCACACTCTTTTATCAATGCAATCTCTAAGCAATTCTCAACTTTTTCAAAATCTCAAAAGCTCTTGAAAAAAACTCAAATCTGTTTTTCTGTATTAAATCAAAGTTGGTTGTTGCATAATCTTAACAAACCATTAAGTGCATTTAAAGATTTGTCAAAACATTAAAAACTGGAGCGTAAACAGTTAGAAAAACATTTAATGCTCAGTCAAAGCACAAAACAGTTTTCTGTTTATGGTCCCAAAACAAACAATCGGTTGTTTCCACGATTCAATCGGATGTTTTGGTTTTGACAGCAAGTCAACCATTGAAAACAGTTTTTCAACCTTTCTAAAACCACCTAAGTATAAAACAATCGGTTGTTTCGACAAAACAACAAGTTGTTTTTCACTTAGTTTGAAATTTTTTTTTTTTTAAAAAAAGGTTTGAGAATGCTTATGCTTTGGATTCAATCAAGAGTGGATTATACATAAAATCTACCCCAAATCCTATCTAAAAGACAGCTCAACCACAACAAGCACATCTAGCCTTTCATCATCCTTCAAAGGGTTTGGATTCTTCAAAGCTTGAACACACTTGGTTCAACATTGTTAAATTAATGTCCAGTGGGGATTTTCCTTAGATTTCTCACCTTAATTGCTTTAAGCATTTTGACCCTAATTTTAAAAAGTGTCACCTAATGAATCAACCTAAAATTAACTCACATCAGAAGGTTAGTAGTTTTAGGATTTAGGGATTTAAATTTTTTAATTAATATTTGAATGTATGTGTTAATTAGTTAATAGTTTAGGGTTTGTGAGAACTTCATTTAGTGGATATTTGATGGAGGAGTCCTGACATTGAAGAGAAGAGTGGTAGATTTGGAGTTGGCAAAAATTAGCATGAAGAAACTTCAAACAACCATAACTTTTGATATAAAAGTCGAATGGAGATGCGTAAAAAATAAAAGTTGCCCGAAACGAAGTAACGAATGACGTGGCCAATACCCACCCTAAACCCAAAGGGTATTGGAGTCGACCAAAATTAAAAAAACCCATCATTTACTATTATTTATTTATTTTTAAGTATTATTATTTTTTAGGTATTTTAAGGTTTTAGTTCCTATACTTTCACTTGTCAGAAAATTTTGAAATTTTGCATCATGTTTTCTAGTATAAATTAGAGATTTATCAAAGCATTATGATTATATTACATCCACAAATTTATTACTATACATTTACATTACATGTGTTATAACATGAAATCTTATTTTAGTGCTTGTTCAGTGGGAGGGGAAGTGCAAATGTAAAACAAACTCAGTTGGATGCACCTTAAGGTAATTAAAGTATATTTGATCACTAAGTTTAATGTGTCTAATTCATTTAATAGAGGTTGACTATGAGTACGGTTACTATCTTACGTAGTGGATGTCGACTATTGTGCGAGCTGGAATTCATAGAGGTTAGGATCTGGTAATACCTTAATACAAAAACACTTTATTTTTATGGAAATTTGATATTTTATGCAGGTTTATAATAACATATTTATAACAACAGTTCTAGATGGAACCGTCTTTAAAAGTCTATTTTTAGGGTTATACGACGAATCCAGCCTAGAACCGTCGTTATAATACATTTTTTTATTTTTCCTTTATTTGGCAGAATAACGACAATTTTTTGTATGTGTCGTTAATGTAGTTTTATAATGACGATTCTAGAACCGTCTTTATATGAATTTTTTAACCGTCGTTAATGCACTATTTTGTACTAGTGAAAGATAATATCATTTACATAATGCCATCTTTCTTTTTCTTAATGAAAAAAGTCTTGTTTGTCTTGCCTCTTTCATATCCTTAAGATAGTACGAAAGAAATTACTTAACCTTTAATACCACAACCTTGGTTTTTGCTTCAAACCATACAAGACTTTCTTGAGTTTGTACACATGATGATAAAATTTATGATCTTCAAACCCATGTGGCTGTGATACAAATACTTATTTATTTATGCAACCATTCAAAAATGCATAAATGTATCGAGGAGAGACTCTCGGGGGAGCCATGGGAGTCGGATCTCGTGTTCACGAGAAGAGACCTCCGAGATGTGGTGCCCCACGACAACGACCCCGTTGTCATCTCAGTCGTCACAGCCGAAAGGAAGGTGCACAGAGTGCTTGTCGACCAAGGAAGTTCGGCAGACGTCATGTTTCTGTCGACCTTTAATAAGTTACGGTTGTCCCCCGATCTGTTGAGTCCCTACACGGGGTGCCTGTATGGGTTTGGGGATAACCAGGTGGAAGTCCGGGGTTACCTGGAGTTGAGGACTACGTTCACAGACGGAGAGGCCTCCCGAACCGAAAGCATCCGGTACCTGGTCGTGAACGCCAACTCCGCCTACAATATTTTGCTGGGCAGGCCGGCGTTAAACCGTTTGAATGCGGTGTCCTCCACACGCCACATGAAGATGAAGCTGCCGGACCTCAGTGGCCAGGTGATAGTCATCAGGTCAGATTAGGAGGAGGCAAGGAAATGCTATGAGAACAGCCTGAAAACAAAGAGAGGCGTGTTCATGGTGTATGAACATCCGCCGAGCGCGGACACGACGATGATTGAGGCGACGCCCGCTGGGTCGACGCCTAATGAGGCCATACCGGCGAGGGCGATGCCCGAAGCAGATGCGCCTATGGAGGAAGGCTTGACGACGCGGCGCCCGTGGAAGAGGCGGCGCTCGTCGAGGATGATGGCAGGGAACAACCCGCGGCTAATGCCGTAGAAAGGGAGATTGGCGGCAAGACATTCAAGTTAGGAAGTTCGCTGAGCCCAGAAGAACAGGAAGGGGTGGCATAAGTGATTTCACGCCACCTGGATGCCTTCGCATGGTCCGCCTCGGATATGCCAGGCATCGATCCCGATTTCCTGTGTCACCACCTTAGCATGGACGCCACGGTCCGCCCCGTGCGCCAGAGAAGGAGAAAGTTCAATGAGGAACGACAGCAGGTGGTGAAAGACGAAACGCAGAAGCTGTTGAGTGCTGGCCACATCAGGGAGATTCAATACCCTGAGTGGCTTGCCAACGTCGTCTTGGTGAAAAAGGCGAATGGAAAATGGAGGATGTGCGTGGACTTCACGGACCTGAATAACGCGTGCCCAAAGGACTCGTACCCGCTGCCCAGCATCGACGCCTTGGTCGACAACCAGATCAAGATGCACCCCAGAGATGAGAACAAAACTACATTCATGACTGAGACTTGCAGTTACTGCTATAAGGTGATGCCCTTTGGGCTGAAAAACGCGGGCGCCACGTACCAGAGGTTAATGGACAAGGTCCTGGCGCCCATGCTCGCGAGGAATGTGTACGCCTATGTCGACGACATGGTGGTGGCATCGCAGGATAGAGCGCAGCACATGGCGGATCTAAAGGAATTGTTCGTCACGATATCCAAGTACTGCCTCAAGTTAAACCCTGAGAAGTGTGTTTTCGGGGTGGAGGCCGATAAGTTCTTGGGTTTTATGCTCACAGAGAGGGGGATAGAGGCGAACTCCGACAAATGCGCGACGATTATCGCCATGCGAAGCCCGACGTCGGTAAAAGAGGTGCAACAGCTGACAGGGCGGATAGCGGCGCTCTCGAGGTTTGTTTCCGCTGGGGGAGAGAAGGGGCATCCATATTTCCAGTGCCTCAAGAGAAACAGTCGTTTTGCATGGACTGACGAATGCGAAGCGGCTTTTATTAAGCTAAAGGAGTACCTGGCGACGCTGCTGATCCTCTGCAAACCGGTAACGGGCGTGCCCCTCCGGTTATATTTTACTGTAACGGAGCGGGCCATCAGTTCTGTGTTAGTCCAGGAGCAGGACCAGAGTCAGAAGCCCATCTATTTTGTAAGCAAGGCGTTACAAGGAGCGGAGACCAGATACCAAGCGCTGGAGAAGGCAGCGCTAGCGGTAGTATTTTCTGCCAGGAGGCTCCGTCATTACTTCCACAGCTTCACGGTGGTGGTGATGACAAACCTCCCTATACAGAAGGTGCTGCAGAAGCCTGATGTGGCGGGAAGAATGGTGCGCTGGGCGGTAGAACTGTCAGAATTCGACATCCAGTATGAGCCTAGAGGATCCATCAAAGGGCAGGTGTACGCAAATTTTATAGCGGAACTTTCGCCCGGAGGTGAGCAAGAGGTGGAAGTGGGTTCGCAGTGGCTGCTCTCGGTTGATGGCTCTTCCAACCAACAAGGGAGCGGTGCGGGAATAGTCTTGGAGGGACCCGACAACATGCTGATTGAGCAGGCCCTGCACTTCGCCTTCAAGGCAAGTAACAATCAGGCAGAATATGAAGCTCTGATAGCAGGAATGCTCCTGGCCAAAGAGATAGGCGCGCAGAACCTCCTGGTGAAAAGCGACTCCCAACTGATTACGGGGCAGGTGTCGGGCGAGTTTCAGGCGAAGGAACCACAGATGGCGGCGTACCTGAAGTACGTCCAGTTGTTAAAAGGAGCATTCAACGCTCTTGAGCTGATACATGTTCTGAGGGAGCAGAATGCCAAAGCTGACCTGCTTGCAAAGCTGGCCAGCTCAGGCAAGGGGGGTAGACAGAGGACGGTGATCCAACAGACTGTCAAAGCTTCACGTAGATTCGTGGAAGACAACAGGGTGGATGTCCTCCAGATTTATACAACAAGGGGAAGGCCGAGGAGTCATTGCTCTTTGACCCAAGATACGCAGAGGGCGCCCCGCATCAGCACATACGCGGACGTGCCCGAGGGAGAGCAGATGCAGGTATGCGTTTTGGCCAAGGGAGACACTTGGATGACCCCCTACAAGCGATACCTGGCGGATGGGGCTCTCCCAGTGAAGCCTGAAGAGGGTAAAAAGGTCAAAAGAAATGCCGCAAGATATACTTTGGTGGATGGGATGCTGTTCAGGCACGGTTTCACTCACCCTATCCTAACATGCGTCAGTGGCGACGAGTGCACCAGGATAATGGTGGAGCTACACGAAGGCATCTGCGGGAGCCACGTAGGGGGAAGATCCCTAGCCTCCAAGGTAATACGCGCAGGTTTCTTCTGGCCAACAGTGAAAGAGGACTGCGCACGACACACCCAGCGGTGTAGGCAATGCCAAAAGCACGCCGACTGGCACAAGGCGCCGCCAGAAGAATTGCGATCCATATACAGCCCATGGCCTTTCCATACATGGGGAATCGACATCCTGGGCCCGTTCCCACTGGCAATCAGGTAGATGAAGTATTTGATCGTCGCCATCGAATACTTCACCAAGTGGATAGAGGCAGAGCCCGTGGCACAGATCATTGCGCACAAGGTACAGCATTTTGTGTGGAAGAACATTGTGTGCCGCTTTGGCGTACCTAGGCGCCTGATATCCGATAACGGGACCCAGTTTGCCAGTCAGCAGCTGAGAAATCTGTGCGCTGAGGTAGGAATCAAACAAGTGTTCGCATCGGTTGAACACCCCCAGACCAATGGACAAGTGGAGTCGGCAAACAGAGTTCTGCTGAGGGGGTTAAAAAGAAGGTTAGAGAAAGCCAAAGGGGCGTGGGCGGAAGAGGTACCAAGGATCGTATGGGCATATCACACCACGCCCCAATCCTCTACTATGGAGACGCCTTTCAGTTTGGTGTACGGGTCGGACGCGATGATTCCGGTAGAAATACATGAGATCTCACCACGTTTTCAAAACTTTGTGACGGAGGAATCCAATGAAGAAAGGCGGGTAAACCTGGATCTACTAGATGAGGCCAGAGAAGAAGCCAAAATCAAAGCGGAAGCAGTGAAGAGAAGAGTAGAGCGACAATACAGCTCTAAGGTAAAGCCGCGACAGTTTCAGATTGGCGACCTAGTTATGAGAAAGGCTCACCCATACGAGTTGGAGAATAAGCTGTCTCCTAAGTGGACCGGACCCTTCAGAGTTACTGAGGCTAAGGGCAACGGTTCATACAACCTAGAGACCTTGGAAGGGGGTCCCATCCCACGCAGTTGGAATGCAGCCAACTTAAAATTTTATTTCAGTTGACTTATGTAAGCAATTATGTAACATTTTAGTTGAAGGGGACGCTCTTTTTCCCTCTCGGGGTTTTTTTAATGAGGTCACCCAAATAAAAGGTAAAACCAGTTTGAGAAAAAGAAGTGCCTTGGCTTTCAGCCTTTATCTTTCTCCGTTCGAAGTAATGTAAGGCGTCGCCAAGAGAGAAGGCGTCGCCTAGGTCAAGGCGTCGCCAAGAGCGGAGGCGTCGCCTAGAGCGGAGGCGTCGCCTAGGTGAAGGCCTCGCCAAGAAAGAAGACGTCGCCTGGATGAAGGCAGGTGCCGTTGAGGAACATGACGAGGGAAAGGCGCACAATATGCGAAACGTATGCAGAGTAAAGTGACGTTGCAAAAATCAATTATGATATAGCAATGTTCGATACAATTGGAGTAGCGCAAATGGGGCAAATATTACAACTCATGCAAATCACAAAAGAGCCGCTTCTCAGTGGCCGTCGGAGTCAGCACTGGAGGAAGACGAAGCCCTGATCCCAGCCCGCAGAGCTCGAGTAAGTCGTGTCCTCCTCTCTTGGTTTATTTTTGAGCCTGCACCAAGGGAGATAAATGTGTCAGAGACACCAGGAAGCAAGACATGCACGGTTAGAAAGCAATAAAGGCCGAAGTTTCTAGGGCAGTGACTCTTACATATGTACATTTTGAGAGTCCCGGCGTTGAACTCCAGGCTGATCAAAGTGGCAGAGTCAAAACCTCCCGCCTCAGCAAGAATCCGGCAAGCTATTTGATCACTTGGAGCCAGCTTCTTGAAGGGTTTGGTTTTGAGGGCCCTTGCCTCTCTCACCCAGTACAGCGGAAACCCATCCAGAGCGTCGGGAACAAGGTCAGTGCAGCAGATCTTGAAGAACCGGCCTTTCTACCCGGTGAACGAGTTTTGGAAGGGTGTGAGGAGAACTCTTCCGTGTACGTTGCTGAGAGTTACCCAGAGGTTGTGCCTCTGCCTCTTCACCTCAAAGAAGTGAAGAAAGAGGTCAACCGAGGGTGCACAACCCAGAAACCCGAAGAGAATGTCGAAGGCTTTGACAAAGGCCCAGCTGTTGGGGTATAACTGGGCCGGAGCGACATTGATCTCCGTCAGCAGTTCCTTCTCGAACCAGGAGAAGGGTAGGCGCACTCCGATGGTCTTGAAAACCACCTGGTAAAAGTAAAAGAAGGGGACCCCTTCGTTGGCCCGTTCGTCTCCGCATACTGGCTCCCCTAGAGTGCAGGGGAGCACAGCAATGTCGTCGTCATGCCTCCTCGCGAAGGCCCGGTGATCATAGGAACATGAATCCCCTTTGTGTTCCCTTATGGCCCTGGTAGCGAGTAAGCATGAACACTCGTCAAGAAGTTCACTCGAAGCCCAAGGGTACAGGTCCCTGGGACTGACCCTGGAAGAGGCAGCATGAGAGGACATTCTTTAACAAGATCTGGGATCGTCAAGGGCGTGTGGCCCGCCGGAAATGCAAGAGTCGAGCGATGGAAGCGAATGCTGGAAGAACCCTTTGTGAGAAAAGAAAGGGTGCAAGAAGGAAGGGTGCAAGAAGAGAGAACGTAAGTAGGTTATGAAGAATGCAAAAATGATGAGGATAGTTTCAGAGTTTGAAGAGTTAAATAAAGCGGTTAGAGCGCTAAACGACGCGAATGGATGCACCACACGATCGAGCCACGTGGCAGCAGATGGAAGGGTGGCACTGGCATCCCTGGTTAAACTCAGAACACGTCGTATCAATAGAATACCCGATGGTACGATGCGCCGTCGAAAGGGGATCAGGGGCACAGTAGGAGTCAGGATCAAATCGAATGACTGGATGTCCCATCAGCCATACAAGAAGCGCCACGTGGATCAAGTCGAATGACTGAACGTCCCATCAGCTATACAAGAAGCGACTCGTGGAAAATTCGGGAAGGGCCTTGAGCTCTTTGCCGTCCCCAGGCGTCGACCAAGCCCAAGGTCAAAGTCAATGTCAAGGTAGGGACGACGCCCAAGGCGACGCTAGCATGAGACGCCCGAGGCGTTGCCTGGAATGGCATAAAGGACGACGCCAACGTGAGACGTCGCGGGCGTCGCCCACCAAAATATCAGCTAGTTTGTATCCCCGATACCCACAGGTAGGAAAGACTGTGGAGGGAGACGAAATTGAAGAAGGCAAAGTTAGTTACTGGCGTCGCATCTCTGAGACCCACAGGTAGGAAAGACTGTGGAGGGAGGCGGGACCGCCAAAACGCCAGCGAATCACTGGCAGGGCGTTCCCCGATACCTATAGGAAGGAAAGACCATGGAGGGAACGACCCCCTCTCAAAACACTCGGCGTTTCAGACACCCGAGGACGATACGGCGCTGCTGTAGCAGGCCTCTCCTTAGGCGTGGGCGTCGGGTGTTAAGGATCAAGGGAAGGACCGTTTGGGTGTTGGAAGCACCCCGTGGACAATACGGCTCCATTAGGTGAGCCTCTCCGTGGGCGAGGGCATCGGCGCGTGACCTTTCCCAGGCCTACAAGGCCGCTCGACGAAGTGAAAGAAGTGTGTATTATGCAAGCCAAACAACCAAGGCACAAGAAGGCAAAGGATGAGAATAAAATCACACAAGCAGAATTCTATGTCGCGAGGACACGAAAGCAATCATAACAAAATTCCAGAGTTGTATCGAGAGTGCATATGATTCAATGAATTACAAATATGTCAGAGAAGGTTAAAACAAGTATAAAGGAGTGGGATGATGATCGAGGGTGGCGGCTCAATCGTCTAGCTCCAAGGGCACGACCTTTCCATCAACAATGTGGTGAGTGGAATCGCAGCTGGAAATGTCAATCCCCGGATTCGTGCAGACTGCTTGAGCCAAAGCTTCTTGGAACCCCTCCTCGAAAGTACCCGCCATCTCCTGGATGAGGGCCTTTTTGTCCTTCTCTAGCTCCTCAATGGCGGCATCCCCAGAGGCTACTTGCTTCTCCAAAGCCTCCTTTTCCACGCGAAGCCGACTGACCTCGACCTGTAGTTTTTCGTAGTCAGCCTGGAGAAGGCCCATAGCCTTGGCCTGGGTGGCCATTTCCCCCTCCATCCGCTCCATCTCGTCGGCCTGCTCGCAGCAATGGTCCTTCAAGTCCTTTTGAACTTCTGCATCAGCTTGGACCAATTCTTGAAGGCCCGTTAACTAAACTTGGAGGGCGACTTCCCGAGTATAAAAGTCAGCCTGGAGCTCCAATGCCTCTGCCAGTTGCCTCTCAGTTTCTGCTTTGGACTCTTGCGCCTGCTTCAGGGAGTTTTGGTAGGCTTCATTCTGGCATCCCAGGGTTTTCTTTTCCTCCTCCAGTTACCTTTGTTTCCAAGGCCTGGAGAGTTTGAGTTTGCAGGACAGCGTTCCTGGCCTGGGCGCGCCATTCAAGGGCCACCGCCAAGAAGGCCCCCAAGTAGAAAGGCATGCCTTCCTTCCTGTCGATGCCCTCTGGCAGAGTCCCGCCACTGAAGCCCCTCATTAGATGCATGATTGGAGGAGGGATGGCGATGAGATCGGGGGCGGCAGCGGCAACGGCGGGAGCAGGGGAAGCAGAGACTTCTACCGGCGGAGGGGGCGGGGCAGACTCGGCACCTTCTACCCCTTCCTCTTGGACTGTGGCGGGTGGAAGTGAGGTCGCGCTTGGAGGGTCATCCATGAAGGGATTCCCTCCCTGGGGCGACGCCTCAAGCAGAAGAGGAACCCGCGCAGATTTTCTCCTTTTGAAAGGTGCCACACCTTCCAAGTCCTCATCATCTGATAAAATCTCCAAAACCCGTTTCCCTTTGTCAAGGTGGGTTGGAGCCGGCGACGAGGCCGCGGCTAGGGGAACGGCGGCGATGGGCAGAGGAGAGCTGGGAGTTTGAAGCGCCTCGGGGCTATGTGGAGATGACGGAGATGAGCTTAGGGGAGCTTCGGCAGTGATCGGAGGTGGCGGTGACAGAGTTGGTGGGGGGACCGGATCAGCAGCAGGGGCAGAGGAGGCGCCCGCCTTGGCAGCGCGAGCCTCCTTCATTGCTTTCGCCAGCATCATTCTTTTAGAGGCGTCCATCACCGATCCTACATCAAAACAGACCAAACAGCAAAAATTAGGGCCAAAGCAACTATACGAAATTACAAAGCGCATAGAAGCGTGAGATGCAAGTAACAGGGCACCATGAGAAACAGGGGAGGAAGCAGTGGGAACAAACATCCGGCAGCAGGGTATTCAGCAAAGGGGACGAGGGAAGAGTCTCCTTACCAAAGTATGTTGTCAGGGCGTGAGCGTTGTACTCGCTGGCAACAAGCTTCAAGGTATCGAAAACGATCCCCAGCCCAGCCAAAGCCTTGCTTACCTCCCTGTCAGTAGGAGATAGCTCTTCCAGGGCTTTGGCGCTCCGTCCAAATAGAGGGGAAAGCCGTCCAAGGCTGTGGGGTCGAACTTGGCGCTGCACAGTCTAAAGAACTTCCCTTTCCAGTTCTTGTAAGAGTTTTGGAAGAGGGAGAGGAGGATCCTGCCTGCGATCCCGGAAAAGCTTACCCAGAAGCTTTTCCCCTGCTTTTTCACCTCAAAGAAATGCAGGAAAACGTCTACGGAAGGGAGGATGCCCAGGTGTCCGCAAAGAATTTGAAAACCCCTCACGAATGCCCAGCTGTTGGGATGGAGCTGGGTGGGGGCGGTATTGATTTCGGTGAGGAGTTCCCGTTCAAAGGGGGTGAATGGGAGACGCACTCCTACGCGTTTGAACACGGTCTGGTACATGAAGAAGAAGGGTTTCCCCTTTCTAGGTCTGTCGTCCAAACAAACAGGTTCTCCAGGCCTGCCGGGACGGACGGATATGTGGGCATCGTGAGTGCGGCAGAAAGCGTTAAAGTTATACAAATGGGGATCCCCACGGTGAACTTCCAGGTCCTGGAAAGTAGTCAGGCTGGTACACTCGTTCAAAAGCTCGTCGGGGGCCCATGGGTAGTAGGCTTTGTAGTTGGACTTGGGGGTCTTGGGGGAGGAATCAGGCTTCGCGTTCGTGCGCGTCATGGTGTAAATAAATAGCTGGAGAAAGAAGAGAGGAAAAAGGTTTTAGCAAGTGTAGCCATGACAGGAAGGGGAGTGAACCCCAGGAAACATCACCCACGCGAGAAAACCCAGAAAGAAGGAGAAGAGACAAAGAAGGAAGGAGAAGCGGAAGAACGCAGTGATGCATGAATGTCAACAGTCCCAGGCAGTTCAATAAATCATACAATGCGACGAAAGGGAAGAGTCGTGAGTATTCGAAGTCATACCTTTGCTATCAAAGTGAAGGCGGAAGAAGAGCACAGGAAGGAGAGAACAGCAATTGCAGAGAAAAGGGGTTTGAAGACGACGAACAGTGCAAAGACGCAGAGGGAATGAATGTAACAGTGGGGTGAGCGCGGGGTTTGGGGATAACTTGAACGTTACATTTCGCCACCCAAGAGGCGCTAACTAAGAGCCGTGAGATCGTGCCACGTGTCAAAAGATCCATCGCCCAAGGGAAACGCAAGGGTCCCCAGAGGCTGGCCGTGCGATGGGCTACGTGGCGCGCGATCAAGGGTAGCCCCAAAAGGTGTTACTCTCCCCGTTTCAGAGGATGTCCAATCAGTCATTAAGAGCGCTCCTATGGTTCAGAGAGTGTCACGTCAATAATTCGAGAGTTGTTGAGTCAGCAGGGAGCAACACGTCACCCGGGTGGCACGTGGACAGCGTGAGCGAGGCCTTAGTCTTTACGCTGAAGACAAGTCTTCGGCTTAAGACTGGGGGGCTTGTGTACCGTCCCGTACCCGGGCGTGGACTAAATCAAGGTCAAAGTCAACATCAGGGGTCAAAGTCAACGCAAGGCGTTGTCTAGGTGAAAAGACACTAAGTGTCAGCGTCATCAGCCAGGGCGTCGCCAAGACAAGGCGTCGCCTAGGGGAAGGCGTCGCCCAACTAGGGCGTCGCCAGATCAAACAGTGCTAAAGCAAGGCAATCACAGTGTGGTTCCCCGATACCCATGGGTAGGAAAGACCATGGAGGGAGCGACGCCGTGGGAAGGCCTCAGGTCCCGATAGCCCGGGGGAGCGATAAAGAGAAGGAAAAGGTGGCTTCAAGGCCACAGTGATAATACCAGTGTAGGGCAGCCTGACTCGTGAAGTACCCCTGCCGCCCCAGAGACGCCTTTGGGACAGATACGACTCAAGAAGAAGGTCACGCCCAGGGCAGCCGGGTGCAGGGTACGAGAGGAAGGCAGATACACTCCCAATGTAAGTGACTAGATGATTGGGTGCATGAGTTGGCACCCAAAAAGTCACCCCTAGCGCAGTAGCACTCCCAAGCAGGAGGACTCACACGTAGAAACGTCCCCAGATGGGCAGAAACGCCCCCAGATGGGGTCACGGCGTCGTGAGGCCCTCCACGTGTACGACAGCCATGTCAGAATAGAAACACCCTTTAGTCAGGTGCCAGGTAATTCAAGTCATTCTATGCAGTTTCCGTTTCGAGCGTTCAGGTACTATAATGGCTCCCAAGCGTTTCAACGTCTTAAATGCGCTACGTTTTCTAATTAGATACGCTGATTGAGTGTGTTACATTTGTAATTAAAGGCGCTTTAAGGCGCTTTAAATGCTTGGGTAGTTTAAATAGCGCTGAGAATGTTGGAGACAGGGTTCGAACTTTTGGCAAATTCACCAGAACTCTCTAGTTGCTTGCTCGTGCTTTGAGATTACGGACAAGGGACTGGGGAAAGATCTTTGCCTGAGGGAGAAAACACACACACATATACACAGTTCTTTTTACCACCTTCAGAGTGCCATACGCGGTGCTCAGAGAAGGAGGTGCACAGTTTTGGTGTTTCTTGCTGGCTGACTTGAGCGTCGGAGTGCAAAAACGGCCGCTAGGGCGCCTCTTTGTCCTCTTTTTTGCAGGAATCCACAGGTAACCAGTGGGAAGGAGTCCCTAGCTGACGGTTGAGGTCGCGCACGAAGACGTCCCGGTCAACCGGACAGAACAGTATCCTTTTGCAACAAGCCTTGTCTTGTTTCTAGTGATGATACCTTGCTCATCCATCTTGTTTCTGAAGACCCATGTTATGCCTATCATATTCATCTTATGTGTCCTTGAAATCAGAAACCACACGTCATTCCTAGTGAACTGATTCAACTCTTCTTACATGGCTAGAATCCACATCTTGCAATGATATATCAAGATTCTTTGGATCCACTTGAGACACAAATGCCATTGCTTCACATAAGTTGTTGAGAGAGTTTCTAGTTGATATTCCCAGTGACATTTTCTAGACTCAAGTCTCTAAGAGTCTTCCATTCTCTGGGAAATTCTGGATTTATAGTAGGTTTTTTAGCAGGAATTCAATCGGTTGATTCTAAATCAATCAATTGATATTTCTGAAGTGTAGTTTTTAAGTCACCCTATTCAAATTCATCTTCAACAGGCTTAAACATATAATTGTTAGTCTCATAAAAAATCATATGGACATATTCTTCAACAGTTAAAAGCCTTTTATTATAGATTCAAAATGCATGTCCATTCAAAGCATAACTATTAAGAATACCTTCATCAAATTTTGCATCAAACTTTACAAGATTATCCTTACCATTATTGAGAACAAAGCATTTACAACCAAATACTCTAAGATGACTTATATTAGAGTTTCTATCCTTATACAATTAATAGGGTGTTTTCTTTAAGATAAACCTAATTAAAGTTCTATTCAAAATATATGCATCAATGATAAACCATCAACCCAAAAGTATATAGGAAGATCAGATTCATTTAAGATAGTCCTAGCAAAATTTTCTAGTCTATGCTTCCTCTCAACTACATCATTATGTTGTTCTAGGAGCAGAAAAACTATGTGAAATGCCATATTTTTCACAGAACCTATTAAATATTTCAGTTTGGAACTCTCCCCATGACCACTTCTAATAGATTTAAAACTACAATTGTTTTCATTTTGTAGAACCTTAGCCAATTTCTTAAACTCGTCAAATGCATCATTCTTATAAGCAATGAAAAAAGTTCAGGTATATCTAGAAAAATCATCAACAATTACCAATGCATAATAATTTCCAGCAAAACTAGCCTTTCTAAATGGTCCAAACAAGTCTATATACATAATTTTTAAATGCTTGTTAGAGGAAATCACATCCTTTAGTTTAAAAGAAGATATAGTCTGTTTTCCTTTTAAACATGCATCACAAATTCTATTATTTTCAAACTTTATTTTAGGTAAACCAAAAACAAAATCTTTTACATTTAACCTATTTAGATTATCATTATGAATATTGCAAGTCTCCTATGCCACAACAAGGATTCACCAGCTTTTGAAATGAGACATTAATTCATAGAGATATTATGATGAATATTAAGGAGATAGATATTATCGAACCTCTTACCACTAAAGACCACCTTACCAGTGTCTTCATTACATATTTGACAATTTTTAGATTCAAAATTGACTAATGCTGAAAAGATTGTATTTCAGCCCTTCAACAAAAAGAACATCCATTCCAATGGTTGATGTTTCAGTTCCTATGTCTCATCTTCTGATATGATTCCAATAACATGATAGGGATATTCTAAGAACATGTTATGGATTCAACTTGAGTTGGAATATTATTAGGCACCTTTAGAATTGGATCAAGATTCTTTACCCATTCAAGAACTTAATCAAGAACACAAGAACCAAGTAAAACTCACATAGAAACCCATTTTGAACAACAAACCCATGGGTAGAAACTCAAGAACACAACATATAGAAATTATACACATGGAGGACGTGACAAAAATAGCAAGAACAACCAATTTGCACCGATTAAAATTGAATATAAGTGCAGCAAATGAAAGACGACATCATAAGGAAGAGATTGCACCGATTGAAAGTGAAAACAAACAAGTAGAACAAAAATGGGTAATTTGGAATGAAGGGAAAATGGATGAAGAAGATGAAATGAAATAGGGAACTTATGTGGTTGGAGTTCTTGGAGATAAACACGCCACTTGAAGGATGTAAGGCTCGAAGATGAGTGTAGATGTCGCCACTTGAGGTTCCAAGATGCACTCAAGATGAGCCTAGAAGAAGAGAAGACACAAGTCTCTCAATCACTCACCAATTTGGGAGAATTTCTTTACTCAAAATATCAAATCTGTATTAGAAAGACTCAAGCCCTCCTTTTATAGGAGAAGGATCGGTCCCATACAAGAAGCTTACAAAGGAAGCTAACCAAGGTTACCTTGCAACTCTTCCACTTCTAGCGCCTAAAGTGGAGAAGGAAGAGATACCTTTCTAGATTTTTCTAAAGCTAATATCTAAAGATGCTTTACACAAGAGGTATCTTTAGGTTTCCCTCTTAGCACCTACCTAAACACTATTCTATATTATTTACAAATTTATACAAAAGAAACTATAAAGAGAGATATTAATTGAAGCCCATTCTTGAAAGCTTGTAGTCTTCTTTTGGCTTTAGGCTTGGTCATCTCTTTATTTAAAATCTTCTTTAATTTTTGAGAAGACTAGAAGGAGGAACTTCAAATGTTTGGGTGAATGACCTCTTCCTCCATTAGTAAAATCCTTTCTTATTTGATCTCTATCATACTCCTCGAGTTGGAGAGAATTCGACCACGAATTCTGAATCACTGCATATAACAAAGTCAGTTTATTTTTACAATTAACAGTTGAATAAGAAAAAGGAAAACATGACTTAGAATTTGTAAGCAGTGGGAGTTCAGAAAAGGAGGTCCTATAAACAAACCAAGTTGGAAAAAATTGTTTGGGAATGATGATATTTTTTGGAATAAGGCCTCTTAAATGGTGAAAACCATTAAGAGATATGAAAAAATCATCCCTAACATTTTTTAACAAAGATGGTGTTGAAATAGGAACCTTGGGTAATGAAAAAGATAAAGAAGAAGAATACCTTTGAGGTTCAACTTGAGGCATAGCACGAGTCAACATGATTGATTTAGTGGATAAAGTGGTGTGACTCGGTTTAGAACTTACTTCTTTTGCTTTCTCATTTTCTCTTTTAGTTTTCATTTTTATTTGGTCCTCGTGAACCTCCTTGGAAGATAGGGGTTTTAAGATAACCTTGCGCCCTTGGAAGGAAAAAGACATTGTATTGGATAGGCCATCATGTAAAACATGTCTATCATATTGCCAAGGCCTTCTTGAAAGAAGATGAGTTGCTTCCATGGGCACAACATCACATAAAACCTCATCTTTATACTTTCCTATTGCAAAGTTAATGAGGACTTGTTTCTTAACCATGATTTCACCTTCGGTACATAACCATTGCAATTTATAAGGCTTGGTATGAGAGATAGTGGGTAAGGCTAACTTCTCCACAACTCTTGTACTAGCCACATTAGTGCAACTACCCCCATCAATAATCAAGGAACATAACTTGTTGACAAGACAGCGGGTGTGAAAAATATTTTCTCTTTGGGTATCATCCAAAGATTTTGGAATTATGCCCAACATTCGCCTTATCATCAATAAGTCACCTTCACAAGGACTTTCGCTTTCAATCTCACTTGCTGGCTTAGAAGGTGAAGAATGCCTAGATGAATTGGAATCTTGCTCACTAACTACTACCCCATTATGCACAAACATATTCCTTTTAGAAGGGCAATTAGAAGCTATGTGAACATATCCCAAACATTTAAAACATTTAGTACTAGACGATTTGATTGGTGATATATGAGTAGAAGTAGAAGGCTTAGACTCTTTAGGTTTGAAAGAAGAATCTTTAGAAGGAAGGTTTGAAAAAGTTTTTTTTTTTCCAAGAATTTTTGTAGTAGGCCATCATTGGGAGAAGTTTTAAAAGCATTTTTCTTTGCAAGTTGGGATTCAACCTTCATTGCAAGGTGAACCAAAGATCCCAAAGATGAATACTCTCGAAGTTCAACGATATCTTGAATATCCCTTCTTAGACCACTCACAAACCTAGCTATCAAAGCTTCCTCATTCTCTTTCAATTTTACTTTAAGTAAAAGCGTTTCTAACTCCTTAAAATAAGCATCCACACTTAGCGTGCCTTGTTGAAACCGTTGGAGCTTCAACATTAGGTCTTTCCTAAAGTGTGGTGGCACGAATCTAAGGCGCATACACTCTATCAAATCGTTCCAAGATACCACGGGAGGTCACTTGTTATAGCAAACGTCCGTTACAAGGCTATGCCACCATTTCATGGCATAATCTACAAATTCTAAGGCGGCTGTTTTCATCTTTTGGTCCTCCTCAACCTCATAGGCTTTAAAAATTTGTTCACATTTAGCCTCCCAATCTAAATACACATTAGGATCACTATCACCATTAAAGTTAGGTACTTTTACAAAAGAAAGTTGAGGCTTTGCTTCTTGGTAATGTCTTTGTTCACGGTGATGGCTTTCTCCATGAGAATGATGATGATGCCTCCTTATTCTATAATCTTCTCCATGGCCGTGTGAGCATTGGAAGAATCTTTGGAAGAATACCTAGAAGAATGATGTCTTCCATGAATGGAATGTGAAGATCTTTCTTGCTTCAATTCAACTTTTGCAAATCTTTCTTCCAATCTTTTCATAACTTCATCTTTGAGAGCAAGGGCTTGTTTTGCTTCTTTTAACTCATTAAGAACATAAGCCTTATGAGTAGAATGTGTCTTGGAAGATTCAACACTTGAATATGTATCCATTTTACAAAGAAAACAACAAACACAATAGCAAACAATATTAAGAAAAACAAGGTTAGCAAAAAAGAACAATTATAGAGATGTACTGAAAATTAAAAGTCACTCAAGTCACTCCAAGAAAGAATACTTCCCTACCCCAATCTGCTCTTGAGGCCTTAGTAACCTCAAATGAAAGATGTCAAAGCAAAAACACTCTATCTCAAAGCCAAAGCACCACAAAACTTAAAGAACAATAAAAGACAAACAAGAAAAGGTGTAAACAAGAAAGACTATAAAAAAAGGAATACAAGATATATGACAAAATCAAAGATTAGTGAATAAAAGAAAAGCAAGAAAATAAGGTACTCAATGAAAATGATGACACACAAAAGAAACCTAGAGAAAAGCACAAGAATAGATGAAGAAAAACAAAAAACAACACTACTGGAAAATATTTTTGTGCAAACTGTGCGTGACTTCACAGATTTATCTGGAATTGTAGAAAGCGGACTGGATTATGAAATTGTAACCACATAAATTTCAAGATCTTATCTCAATAATGGCACTGTAATTACACAAAAACAGTAAGCCAATATTAAGAAAAACAAGGTTAGCAAAAAAGAACAATTATAGAGATGTACTGAAAATTAAAAGTCACTCAAGTCACTCCAAGAAAGAATACTTCCCTACCCCAATCTGCTCTTGAGGCCTTAGTAACCTCAAATGAAAGATGTCAAAGCAAAAACACTCTATCTCAAAGCCAAAGCACCACAAAACTTAAAGAACAATAAAAGACAAACAAGAAAAGGTGTAAACAAGAAAGACTATAACAAAAGGAATACAAGATATATGACAAAATCAAAGATTAGTGAATAAAAGAAAAGCAAGAAAATAAGGTACTCAATGAAAATGATGACACACAAAAGAAACCTAGAGAAAAGCACTAGAATAGATGAAGAAAAACAAAAAACAACACTACTGGAAAATATTTTTGTGCAAACTGTGCGTGACTTCACAGATTTATCTGGAATTGTAGAAAGCGAACTGGATTATGAAATTGTAACCACATAAATTTCAAGATCTTATCTCAATAATGGCACTGTAATTACACAAAAACAGTAAGCCAATATTAAGAAAAACAAGGTTAGCAAAAAAGAACAATTATAGAGATGTACTGAAAATTAAAAGTCACTCAAGTCACTCCAAGAAAGAATACTTCCCTACCCCAATCTGCTCTTGAGGCCTTAGTAACCTCAAATGAAAGATGTCAAAGCAAAAACACTCTATCTCAAAGCCAAAGCACCACAAAACTTAAAGAACAATAAAAGACAAACAAGAAAAGGTGTAAACAAGAAAGACTATAACAAAAGGAATACAAGATATATGACAAAATCAAAGATTAGTGAATAAAAGAAAAGCAAGAAAATAAGGTACTCAATGAAAATGATGACACACAAAAGAAACCTAGAGAAAAGCACTAGAATAGATGAAGAAAAACAAAAAACAACACTACTGGAAAATATTTTTGTGCAAACTGTGCGTGACTTCACAGATTTATCTGGAATTGTAGAAAGCGAACTGGATTATGAAATTGTAACCACATAAATTTCAAGATCTTATCTCAATAATGGCACTGTAATTACACAAAAACAGTAAGCCAATATTAAGAAAAACAAGGTTAGCAAAAAAGAACAATTATAGAGATGTACTGAAAATTAAAAGTCACTCAAGTCACTCCAAGAAAGAATACTTCCCTACCCCAATCTGCTCTTGAGGCCTTAGTAACCTCAAATGAAAGATGTCAAAGCAAAAACACTCTACCTCAAAGCCAAAGCACCACAAAACTTAAAGAACAATAAAAGACAAACAAGAAAAGGTGTAAACAAGAAAGACTATAACAAAAGGAATACAAGATATATGACAAAATCAAAGATTAGTGAATAAAACAAAAGCAAGAAAATAAGGTACTCAATGAAAATGATGACACACAAAAGAAACCTAGAGAAAAGCACTAGAATAGATGAAGAAAAACAAAAAACAACACTACTGGAAAATATTTTTGTGCAAACTGTGCGTGACTTCACAGATTTATTTGGAATTGTAGAAAGCGAACTGGATTATGAAATTGTAACCACAGAAATTTCAAGATCTTATCTCAATAATGGCACTGTAATTACACAAAAACAGTAAGCCAATTAATTGCGATAAATTTTGCAAAATCACTGCCAGATTACCATTTTTTTTTTCGGCAGAATTACACACTGAACGTATTTCATTTATCATATTTTTTGTACTTAGAATTTTGATGTACTTCTTTTTTCTAATTTTTTATAACAGTTTTAGAACTCAAATACAGAATTTCAGAAATTTCAGTAAGCAAATAAATTGCAATAAATCGAAACAGTCAGCATGTTTTCAAGAAAACAGAGGAAACCTAACAGGAATGAAAAACAGAATTAAGAACTAGCAAAGACATAATAGAAATGATGTTTAAGAACTTGTATAGGTCTATTACACAAGTAT
The DNA here is from genome assembly GCF_000499845.2 of Phaseolus vulgaris. Classification (NCBI taxonomy): domain Eukaryota; kingdom Viridiplantae; phylum Streptophyta; class Magnoliopsida; order Fabales; family Fabaceae; genus Phaseolus; species Phaseolus vulgaris. The sequence continues at coordinate 16,728,224 of NC_023752.2, forward strand.
GAACTCTATACTAAAAAGAAAATGCACCAAAGGATCAAGAAACAAACACAAACACAGAAAACTGTACTTAACACAAAATCAAGAAACAAAAATTACAACAAAAGGACCACAAAGAATTGATAACATTTTTGGAGAAACGTGACTTTGACAAAACTTATAAGGATTTAAAAATCAAAATGACACAAACACAATGTAATAACAACAAGAAAACAACAAGAAATACCAAAAATAAACCTAAAACAGAAAGGTAACAACAAGAATGTAAAGTTCTTGAATTAAAAGTGCCAAAACAACTCAAACACAAACAAGAACAAACCTAAGACTCATGATACCACATCATATGATTCCAATAACATGATAGGGATATTCTAAGGACATGTTATGGATTTAACTTGAGTTGGAATATTATTAGGCACCTTTACAATTGGATCAAGTTTCTTTACCCAGTCAAGAACTTAATCAAGAACACAATAACCAAGTCAAACTCACATAGAAACCCATTTTGAACAACAAACTCATGGATAGAAACTCAAGAACATAACATATAGAAATTATACCCATGGAGGACGTGACAAAAACAGCAAGAACAACCAATTTGCACCGATTAAAATTGAATATAAGTGCAGCAAATGAAAGAGGACATCATAAGGAAGAGATTGAACCGATTGAAAGTGAAAACAAACAAGTAGAACAAAAATGGGTAATTTGGAATGAAGGGAAAATGGATGAATGGATGAAATGAAATAGGGAAAATGGACACGCCACTTGAAGGATGTAAGGCTCAAAGATGAGTGTAGATGCCACCACTTGAGGTTCCAAGATGCACTCAAGATGAGACTAGAAGAAGAGAAGACATAAGTCTCTCAATGACTCACCAATTTGGGAGAATTTCTATACTCAAAATATCAAATCTGTATTAGAAAGACTCAAGCCCTCCTTTTATAGGAGAAGGACCGGTCATGAGTGTACAAGAAGCTTACAAAGGAAGCTAACCAAGGTTACCTTGCAACTCTTCCACTTCTAGCGCCTAAAGTGGAGAAGGAAGGGATACCTTTCTAGATTTTTCGAAAGCTAATATCTAAAGATGCTTTACACAAGAGGTATCTTTTGGTTTCCTTCTTAGCACCTACCTAAACACTATTCTATATTATTTACAAATTTATACAAAAGAAACTATAAAGAGAGATATTAATTGAAGCCCATTCTTGAAAGCTTGTAGTCTTCTTTTGGCTTTAGGCTTGGTCATCTCTTTATTTAAATTCTTCTTTAATTTTTGAGAAGACTAGAAGGAAGAACTTCAAATGTTTGGGTGAATGACCTCTTCCTCCATTAGTAAAATCCTCTCTTATTTGATATCCATCATCTTCCAAGAATCCTCCCACGGTTGTTATAACCATATGTAACATATCCTTTTGATTTCAGCTTCAACACAACAAACTGAGATAAGTCACCTGTCATGTGCTTAGAACACCCATTATCAAGGTACTATTGGTTTCTTCATCTTCCTTCAGTTTTCTGCGGAACAAATGTAAACCAATACAAATGGTACCCTTAGTTTTGGGTCTAGATGAGTTACTACCTTTCCTTAGGTAGCCATTTGGTTAAGCCCTTTGGAACAAGATAATTTTTTAGCCTACAAGTCGTATAAATATCACCACTCTTCATGCAATAAAAGCAAGATATTGAATGCACATGTTTAGAACTGTTAAAAGAAGCATACTTTGTTTTAGCATGAATAAAAAAACTGGATAACTTTTTAACATTGTTTTTCTTTCTATATATCCTAAACCACTTTTACCAAACACAACATTTTGTGAACATAGCTCAACTGTTTACAATTTTTAATTTTACTGGATTCAACACATTTACAAGAAGGATGCAAAAAAAATCAATTCAAGATTAACAAGTTGTGTTTGAGCATTGTACCGTCCCGTATCAGGGCGTTGACTAAGTCAAAGTCAACGACTGGAAAGTCAAAGTCAACTCGAGGCGTCGCCCAGGTGTAGAGACGCTAAGAGGAGGCGTGGCCTGATTGGAGGCGTCGCCAAGGCAAGGCGTCGCCTGGGTGGAGGCGTCGCCCAACCAGGGCGTAGCCAGATCAAACAGTGTAAAAGTAAGGCAATCACAGTATGGTTCCCCGATACCCATGGGTAGGAAAGACCATGGAGGGAGCGACGCCGTGGGAAAGCCTCAGGACCCGATATCTCGGGAAAGTGATAAAGAGAAGGAAAAGGTGGCTTCAAGGCCATAGTGATAGTACCAGTAAAGGGCAGCCTGACTCGTTAAGTACCCCTGTCGCCCCAGAGACGCCTTCGGGACAGATACGACCCAAGAGGAAGGTCACGCCCAGGATAACCGGGTGCAGGGTGCGAGAGGAAGGCAGATACACTCTCAGAGTAAGTGGCTAGATACTTGGGGGCATGAGTTGGCACCCAAAAAGCCACCCCTAGCGCAGTAGCACTCCCAAGCAGGAGGGCTCACACGTAGAGACGTCCCCAGGTGGGCAGAAACGCCCCCAGATGGGGTCATGGCATCGTGAGGCCCTCCACGTGTACGACAGCCATGCCAGAATAGAAACACCCTCTAGTCAGGTGCCAGGTAATTAAAGATATTCAATACAGTTTCCCTTTCGAGCATTCAGGTACTATTAGGGCTCCCGAGCGTTTCAATGTCTTAATGCGCTACGTTTCGTAATTAAGCGCTTTAATGAGTGCGTTATGTTTGAGATTAAAGGCGCTTTAAGGCGCTTTAAATGCTGGGGCAGTTTAAATAGCGCTGGGAATGTCGGAAAAAGGGTTGGAACCTTTGGCAAATTTACGAGAAACTCTCTGGTTGCTTGCCTGTGCTTTGATTACGTACAAGTGACTGGAGAACATTTTTGCCTGAAGGAGACAACACACACACATATACACAGTTCTTTTACCACCTTCAGAGTGCCACACGCGGTGCTCAGATACGTGGGTGGACAGTTTTTTGGTGTTTCTTGCTGGCTGACTTGAGCGTCGGAGTGCACACGGCCGCTAGGGCGCCTCTTTGTCCCCTTTTTTGCAGGAATCCGCGGGCAACCAGCGGGAAGGAGACCCCAGCTGACGGTTGAGGTCGTGCACGAAGACGTCCCGGTCAACCAGACGGAACATTTGGCGCCCACCGTGGGGCCGATATAAAACATCAGTCCCATCACAAGTTCGAGAAGGTTTATCAAGTTACAGTAACGGTGAAGGAGTTGGGAGCGACAATGGCCCCCACCAGACGAAGAGCAGCGCGCGCAGCCCCAGCAGACCTATCCATGCAGCAGGTCCTGGAAATAATGAGGGGGCTGCAGCAGGACATGGCGGATTCGAAAATGGAGCAGGAGCGCATGCAGGCAGACCTTGACGCCTCGCATGAGCGGAACGAAGAGCTCCACCGTGTGAATGAGGAGTTGCGTCAGGGCCTGAGAAATGATAGGAGGCGGCCTGGGCATGACGAGACGGAGAACCAGTCCCCACCAAGGGAGTTTTCCACTCCTTTCTCACAGGAGATCCTGGACGCAGCGATCCCGAACACGTTCGCGGGACCCAAGGTGATCTTCACCAGGATGGAGGACCCAGAGACGCACCTGGCTGCATTTCACACGCAGATGGTCCTGATAGGCGGTTCTGATGCTGCCAAGTGCAAGCTCTTCATGAGCACCCTGACCGGGATGGCTATGGACTGGTTCATTAGCCTCCCCGAGGGCCATATCACGTCTTTCCGCCAATTGTCGCGGTTATTCAGAGAACAGTACTTGGCCAACAAGGCCCCGCCGCCGGTCTCTTACGACCTGTTTGACGTGAAGCAGTATCAGGGGGAGACCCTGAAGGAGTATATCAATCGCTTCGGGGCCCAGGTCGTGAAGGTTGGTACAACAGAGGAGCCTATGATCGTGTACGCATTTGTGAAAGGCGTATGCCCCGGCCCCTTTGGAGAATCTATTATCCGCAATCGCCCTAGGACCTTCGCTGAATTACGGCGTAGGGCGGTAGAGCATATTGCTTCGGAAGGGGAGGTATGTGTGAAGCGCACCAGCGCCGTACCCTCGCGCCCGAGGGGACCAACGCGAGTTCAACCTGTCCGAGTCAATGAGACCACAACGGGAAGAAAGAAACCAGAGGCGAGACGCCCCTACGAGGCCAGAAAGCCCCAGCCCTGGGGCCCAGCAGGAGGCGAATGCCCCGCCAGAGAAAGAGCAAGACCGGCGAGGTACAACTTCGTAGTTGAGTTGAAGGATTTGATCGCCGTACCCAACATAGCCGAGAGGCTGAGGCGACCGGCGAAGACCGACAAGGTGTTAGGGCCCCGCAAAGACTCTTGGTGTGAATTTCACGAGGCTTTCGGGCACCAAATTGATAATTGCCTGTCGTTGGGCTACCAGTTAGATGAGCTGGTGAGGACTGGGTTTTTGAAAGATTATGTCGCAGATTCCACCACGACCGCCACCTTGCCGCCGCCGGCAGATGAGCCAGCACACGAGATGCCTGTGCTTGGCGAGGTCCACACCATTGCTGGAGGCTTTTCCGGCGGAGGACCCACCGCCTCCCAGCGGAAGAAATACGCGAGGGGGGTGAATTCAATCGAAGAGAGGCTCTCGGGGGAGCCCTGGGAGTCAGATATTGTGTTCACAAGAAGAGACCTCCGAGATGTGGTGCCCCACGACAACGATCCCGTTGTCATTTCATTCGTCACAGCTGGAAGAAAGGTCCACAGAGTGCTTGTTGATCAAGGAAGCTCGGCAGACGTCATGTTTCTGTCGACCTTTAATAAGTTACGGTTGTCCCCCGATCTGCTGAGTCCCTATACGGGATGTTTGTATGGGTTTGGGGATAACCAGGTAGAGGTCCGGGGGTACCTGGAGTTGAGGACTACGTTCACAGACGGAGAGGCCTCCCGTACAGAGAGCATTCAGTACCTCGTCGTGAACGCCAATTCTGCCTACAATATTTTGCTGGGCAGACCGGCGTTAAACCGTCTGAGTGTAGTGTCCTCCACCCGTCACATGAAGATGAAGCTACCGGACCTCAGTGGTCGGGTGATAGTCATCAGGTCAGACCAGGAGGAGGCGAGGAAATGCTATGAAAACAGCCTGAAGACGAAGAGAGGCGTGTTTATGGTGTATGAACGTCCGCCAAGAGCGGACACGACGATGGTTGAGGCGACGCCCGTTGGGCTGATGCCCGAAGCGGCCATAGTAGAGATGGCGAGGCCCGAGGCAGGTGTGCCCATGGAGGAAGGCCCTGACGACGCGGCGCCCGTAGAAGAGGCGGCGCCTGTCGAAGAGGCGGCGTCCGTCGAAGATGATAGCAGGGAGCAGCCTGCAGCTAACGCCATAGAAAGGGAGATTGGCGGCAAAGCTTTCAGGTTGGGAAGCTCGCTAAGCCCAGAAGAACAGGAAGGGGTGGTAGAAGTGATCTCGCGCCACCTGGATGCCTTCGCATGGTCCGCCTCGGATATGCCAGGCATCGACCCTGATTTCCTGTGTCACCACCTCAGCATGGACGGCACGGTCCGCCCCGTGCGTCAGAGAAGGAGAAATTTCAATGAGGAACGACAACAGGTGGTGAGAGACAAAACGCAGAAGCTGCTGAGTGCTGGCCACATTAGGGAGATTCAGTACCCTGAGTGGCTCGCCAATGTCGTCTTGGTGAAAAAGGCGAACGGAAAGTGGAGAATGTGCGTTGACTTCACGGACCTGAACAAGGCGTGCCCAAAGGATTCCTATCCGTTGCCCAGCATCGACGCCTTAGTGGACAGCGCGTCCGGCAGCAAGGTGTTAAGCTTCCTGGACGCCTTCTCAGGGTACAACCAAATCAAGATGCACCCAAGAGACGAGAGCAAAACTGCATTCATGACGGAGACATGCAGTTACTGTTATAAGGTGATGCCCTTCGGGCTGAAAAATGCGGGCGCCACGTACCAGAGGCTAATGGATAAGGTCCTGGCGCCAATGCTTGGGAGGAATGTGTACGCTTATGTCGACGACATGGTGGTGGCGTCGCAGAGTAGGGTGCAGCACATGGCAGACCTCGAGGAGTTGTTCAACACAATATCCAAATACCGCCTCAAGTTGAACCCCGAAAAGTGTGTTTTCGGGGTAGAGGCCGGCAAGTTCTTGGGTTTTTTGCTCACCGAGAGGGGAATAGAGGCGAACCCCGACAAATGTGCGGCTATTATCGCCATGCGGAGTCCGACATCGGTAAAGGAGGTGCAACAGTTGACAGGGCGGATGGCGGCGCTCTCGAGGTTTGTGTCCGCCGGAGGAGAAAAGGGGCACCCGTACTTCCAGTGCCTCAAGAGAAACAGCCGCTTTGCCTGGACTGATGAGTGCGAAGCGGCTTTCATTAAGCTGAAGGAGTACCTGGCGACGCCACCGGTTCTCTGCAAGCTGGTAACGGGCGTGCCCCTCCGGTTGTATTTTACTGTAACGGAGCGGGCCATCAGTTCTGTGTTGGTCCAAGAGCAGGACCAGAGTCAGAAGCCCATCTATTTTGTAAGCAAGGCCTTACAGGGGGCTGAGACAAGGTACCAAGCACTGGAGAAGGCGGCGCTGGCGGTAGTGTTTTCTGCTAGGAGGCTCCGTCATTACTTCCACAGTTTTACGGTGGTAGTGATGACCAATCTCCCCATACAGAAAGTGCTGCAGAAACCCGATGTGGCAGGAAGGATGGTACGCTGGGCAGTGGAGCTGTCAGAATTCGACATACAGTACGAGCCTAGAGGACCCATCAAAGGGCAGGTGTACGCGGATTTTGTAGCGGAACTTTCGCCCGGAGGTGAGCAAGAGGTGGAAGAGAGTTCACAGTGGCTGCTCTCGGTTGATGGCTCCTCAAACCAACAAGGGAGTGGTGCGGGAATAGTGCTGGAAGGACCCGACGGCTGATCGAGCAGGCCTTGCGTTTTGCCCTCAAGGCAAGTAACAATCAAGCAGAATATGAAGCCCTGATTGCAGGAATGCTCTTGGCCAAGGAGATGGGCGCCCAGAACCTCCTAGTGAAGAGCGACTCCCAGTTGATTACGGGGCAGGTGTCGGGTGAGTTCCAGGCGAAGGACCCCCAGATGGCGGCGTATCTAAAATACGTCCAGTTGTTGAGAGGGGCGTTCAACGCTCTTGAGTTAATACACGTCCCGAGGGAGCAGAATGCCAGAGCTGACCTGCTCGCAAAGCTGGCCAGCTCAGGCAAGGGGGTAGAAAGAGGACAGTGATCCAGGAGACTCTCAAAGCTCCGCGTCGATTCGTGGAAGACAACAGAGTGGATGTCCTCCAGATTTATGCATCAAGGGGAAGGCCGAGGAGTCACTCCTCATTGACCCAAGATACGCAGAGGGCGCCCCGCATCAGTATATACGCGGGTGTGTCTGAGGAAGAGCAGATGCAGGTCTGTGTCCTGTCCAAGGGAGACACCTGGATGACGCCCTATAAACGATACCTGGCGAATGGGGCCCTTCCAGTGGACCCTGAAGAGGGTAAGAAAATCAAAAGAAATGCCGCAAGATATACTTTGGTGGATGGGGTGTTGTTCAGGCACGGTTTCACTCACCCTATCTTAACATGCGTCAGTGGCGATGAGTGCACCAGGATAATGGCGGAGCTACACGAAGGCATCTGCGGAAGCCATGTAGGAGGAAGGTCCTTAGCCTCCAAGGTAATACGCGCAGGTTTCTTCTGGCCAACAGTGAAAGAGGATTGCGCACGGCACGCCCAGCGGTGTAAGCAATGCCAAAAGCACGCCGACTGGCACAAGGCGCCACCAGAAGAGTTGCGGTCCATATACAGCCCATGGCCTTTCCACACATGGGGAATTGACATCCTGGGCCCTTTCCCACTGGCAATCAGGCAGATGAAATATCTGATCGTCGCCATAGAATACTTCACTAAGTGGATAGAGGCAGAGCCCGTGGCACAAATCACTGCGCATAAGGTACAACATTTTGTGTGGAGAAACATCGTGTGTCGCTTTGGCGTACCCAGGCGCCTGATATCTGACAACGGGACCCAGTTCGCCAGTCAGCAGTTGAGAAATCTGTGCGCTGAAGTGGGAATCAAGCAAGTGTTCGCGTCGGTCGAACACCCCAGACCAATGGACAAGTAGAGTCAGCAAACAGAGTTCTGCTGAGGGGGTTAAAAAGAAGGTTAGAGAAGGCCAAAGGGGCGTGGGCGGAAGAGGTGCCAAGGATTGTATGGGCATACCACACCACGCCCCAATCCTCTACTATGGAGACGCCGTTCAATTTGGTGTACGGGTCGCACGCGATGATTCCAGTAGAAATACACGAAAGCTCACCGCGTTTTCAAAACTTTGTGGTGGAGGAATCTAATGAGGAGAGACGGGTAAACCTGGATCTGCTAGAAGAGGCCAGGGAAGAAGCTAGAATAAAAGTTGAAGCGATGAAAAGAAGAGTGGAGCGGCAATATAGCTCTAAAGTAAAGCCGCGACAGTTTCAGGTGGGCGACCTAGTGATGAGGAAAGCTCACCCATACGAGTTGGAGAATAAGTTGTCTCCCAAGTGGACCGGGCCCTTCAGAGTTACCGAGGCTAAGGGCAACGGTTCGTACAACCTGGAGACTTTAGATGGAGGCCCTATCCCGCGCAGTTGGAATGCAGCCAACTTAAAATTTTATTTCAGTTGACTTTTGTAAGCAGCATGTAACAATTTAGTTGAAGGGGACGCTCTTTTTCCCTTTCGGGGGTTTTTTAATGAGGTCACCCTAATAAATGGAAAAACCAGTTGAGAAAAAGAAGTGCCTTGGTTTTCAGCCTTTATCTTTCCTTGTTAGAAGTAATGTGATGCGCCGCCTAAGCCATGGTGTCGCCAAGAAAGAAGGCGTCGCCTAGGTCTTGGCGTCGCCCAAGTAAAAGCATGCATCGTTGGCAGAACGAGACGAAAGGAAGTCACGCGGTATATGAAGCATATGCAAAGTAAAGTGGCGTTGTAAAGAATCATGATATTAAAAAGTTGTGGTTACAAGCAATGTTCAGTACAAAATGCAAAAACACAAACAAGCCATTTCTCAACGCTCATCAGAGTCATCACTGGAGGAAGGCGAAGCCCCTTTCCCAGCCCGCAGCGCTCGAGAAAGTCGTTTCCTCTTTTCTTGGCTTATTTTCGAACCTGCACAAAGGGAACAAATGTATTAGAGACACCGTGAAGAAAGACAGGCACAGTTAGAAAGTAAGGAAGGCCGAAGTTGCCTAAGGCAGTGGTTCTCACATATGTACTTCTCAAGAGTCCTAGCGTTGAACTCCAAGCTGATCACCGTAGCAGAGTCAAAGCCTCCCGCCTCAGCAAGAATCCGGCAAGGTATTTGATCACTTGGAGCCAGATTCTTGAGGGGTTTGGCTTTGAGGGCCTTTTCCTCTCTCACCCAGTACAGTGGAAACCCGTCCAGAGCGTCGGGAACAAGGTCAGTATGACAGATCTTGAAGAACCGGCCTTTCCACCCGGTGAACGAGCTCTGGAAGGGTGTGAAGAGAACCCTCCCGGGCACATTACTGAGAGTTACCCAGAGGTTGTGTCTCTGCCTCTTCACCTCAAAGAAGTGAAGAAAGAGGTCAACCGAGGGTGCACAACCCAGAAACCCGAAGAGAACGTCGAAGGCCTTGACAAAGGCCCAGCTGTTGGGATATAACTGGGTCGGAGCAACGTTGATCTCCGTCAGCAGTTCCTTCTCAAACTAGGAGAAGGGTAAGCGCACCCCGATGGTCTTGAACACCACCTGGTAAAAGTAAAAGAAAGGGACCCCGTCGTTGGCCCGTTCGTCTCCACACACTGGCTCCCCCAGAGTGTAAGGGAGCACAGCGATGTCGTCATCGTGCCTCCTTGCGAAGGCCCGGTGGTCATAAGAACACAACTCCCCTTTGTGTTCCCGTACGGCCCTGGTGGAGAGCAAGCATGAACACTCATCAAGAAGTTCACTCGAGGCCCAAGGGTACAAGTCTTTGGGACGGACCCTGGAGGAAGCATCGTGCGAAGACATTCTTTAACAAGAGCAGGATGGCCAGAAATGCAAGAGTTGAGCGAGGGGAGCGAAGGTTAGAACAACCCTTCGACAGAGAAGAAAGGGTGCAAGAAGAAAGGGTGCAAGAAGGAAGGGTGCAAGGAGAAAGAACGCAAGTAGGTTATGAAGAGTGAGAAAATGGTGAAGATAGTTCCAGAGTTTGAAGAGTTAAATAAAGCAGTTAGAGCGCCAAACGACGCGAACGAATGCACCGTGCGATTGATACACGTGGCAGAAGATGAAAGGATGACGCTGGCACCACTGGTTTAAATCAGAAAACGTCGTATCAGCAGAATATCCAGTGGTACGATGCGCCGTCGAAAGTGAGCCAGGGGTACAGCAGGAGTCAGAAAATGGAATGACTAGATACCCCATCAACCATGCAAGCAGCGCCACGTGGATCAAGTCGAATGATAGAAGGTCCCATCAGCTATACAAGGAGCGCCACGTGGATGGCACAGGCAAAGCCTTGGGCTCTTCGCTGTTATCAGGCGTTGACCAAGGCAAGAATTAAGGTCGATGTCGAAGTAAAGGTAACGCCCGAGGCGTTGCCATGAAGGATGTAAAGGGCGACGACAACGCGAGATCTCGCGGGCGTCGCCAACCCAAATACCGACTGGCGTCACCTCCCCGATACCCACAGGTAGGAAAGACTGAGGAGGGAGAAGAAATCAAAGAAAGGCAAAGTTAGTCACAGGCGTTACCTCCCCGATACCCACAGGTAGGAAAGACTGTGGAGGGAGATGAGATCGCCAAACGCCAGCGAATCGCTGGCAGGGTGTTCCTCGATACCTATGGGAAGGAAAGACCATGGAGGGAACAGACCCCCACATCACTCAGCGTTTTAGACACCCGGGGACGATACGGTGCTGCTTTAGCAGGCCTCTCCTTAGGCGTGGGCGCCGAGCGTTAAAGATCAAGAAAAAGGCCTTTCGGTATCAGAGACGTCCCGTGGACGATACGGCGCCATTTAGTGAGCCTCTCCATGGGCGTGAGGGTTGGCGGGCGACCTTACCCCATCATACCAAACCGCCCAACGAAGTGAAAGAAATGAGCAGAACCCAGATAAAGTAAGTGAAGCGCGTGAAGGGAAAAGATGAGAATGAGATCGCATAGGCAGAATCGTATGTGACAAAGAAATAAAGGCAACCATACGAACGTCCCAAATCAGTAACAAGAGTGCGGATAGTTTAAAGAATTACAAGTTTTGACAGATAAAATCAAAAAACGAAGGTAAAGAATGAAGAGTTAAGCTTGAAGAGGAAGGTGGCGGATGAGGGGCAGCGGTTCAGTCGTTCAAGTCCATGGGCACGACCTTCCCGTCGACTACGTGGAGTGTGGGGTCGCAGTTCGAAAGGTCGACGCCAGGATTCTCGCAGGACGCCTGGGTCAGGGCCTCTTGGAACCCCTCCTCGAAGGTACCCGCCATCTCCTGGATAAGGGACTTTTTCTCCTTCTCCAGTTCCTCAATGGCGGCGTCTCCAGAGGCCACCTGCTTCTCCAGAGCCTCTTTCTCCCCGCGAAGCCGGCTAACCTCGACCTGCAGTTTGTCGTAGTCAACTCGGAGAAGGTCCATAGCTTTGGCCTGGGTGGCCATTTCCTCCTCCATCCGCTCCACCTTGGCAGCCTGTTCACAGCAACGGTCCTTCAGGTCCTTGCGAGTTTCTGCATCCGCTTTGACCACTTCCTGAAGACCCGCTACCTGCACTTGAAGAACAACTTCCCGAGTGTAGAAGCCTGTCTGGAGCTCCAATGCCTCCGCCAGTCGCCTCTCTGTTTCCGCTTTGGACTCTTGCATTTGTCTCAGGGAAGTTTGATAGGCTTCGTTCTGGCGTCCCAGGGTCCTCATTCCCTCTTCCAGAGTAGATGCTTTCGTTTCCAAGGCTTGGAGGGTATGAGCTTGCAAGACCGCGTTTCTGGCCTGGGAGCGCCATTCAAGAGCCACCGCCAAGAAGGCCCCCAAGTAGAAAGGCATGCCTTCCCTCCTGTCGGTACCTTCTGGCATAGTCCCGCCACTGAAACCCCTCATCAGATGCATGATAGGAGGAGGGATGGCGCTGAAGTCGGGGGCAGCAGTGTCGGGAGCCGGGGAAGCAGTGGTTTTTGGCGGCGGTGGAGGCGGAGCAGATTCGGCGCCTTCGCCCTTTTCCTCTTGGAGTATCATAGGAGGGAGTGAGGTTGCGCTTGGTGGGTTGTCCCTAAAGGGGTTCCCTCCCTGCGGCGACGTCTCTACCAGAAGAGGAACCCGCACGGATTTTCTCCTTCTGAAGGGTGCCACCCCTTCCGAATCCTCATCATCTGACAGAATCTCCAAAACCCTTTTCCCTTTGTCAAGGGGGGTTGGAGCCGGTGATGAGGCCGCAGCTAGGGGAACGGCGGCGATAGGCGGAGGAGAATTGGGAGTTGGAAGCACGGCGGAGCCAGGTGGAGACGTCAGAGATGGGCTAGAAGCAGCTTCAGCAGTGACTGGAGGCGGCGATGACGGAGCCGGTTGGAGAACCAGATTGGCAACAGGGCTGGAGGAGACGCCTGCCTTGGCGGCACGAGCCTCCTTCAGTGCTTTCGCCAACATTATTCTTTTGGAAACGCCCATCACCGATCCTATATCAAGACAGGTCAAACAACAAGGATTAGCACTAGAACAGTTATGCGAATTCACAATACATGAAGAGGCGTGAAAATGCAGGTAACATTGTACAGCGAAAAATGGTAGCATAAGCTTAATTCAGATGAATCAGAAGGAAGATTCTATGGCCAAATACATGCAGATAACCACAACAACTAATGCATCATAAGTCACCAAGGGCAGATACCGAAGTAGGTAGAAAGCCCATGGGCATTGAATTCATTCGCGATGAGTTTGGCGGTGTCGAAGACTATTCCCAGTCCCGCCAAGGCTTTGCATACATCCCGGTCAGGCGGGGCGAGCTCGTCCAGAGCCAAGGGCTTCATGGTTATAGGTTTGTCTGTCCAGTACAGGGGAAAGCCCTCTAGGATGGAAGGATCGCGCTTGGTCGCGCGTACCTTGAAGAATTTCCCTTTCCATCCTTTGAACGAATTCTGGAAGAGCGTAAGGATGATGCGCCCGGCGATGCCAGAAAAGCTCGTCCAGAGACTCTTCCCTTGCTTCTTTACCTCGAAGAAGTGAAGAAAAACGTCCACGGAGGAAGGAACGCCTAGATAGCCGCAGAGAATTTGGAATCCCCTCACGAAAGCCCAACTGTTGGGATGGAGTTGGGCGGGAGCAGTGTTTATCTCTGTCAGTAGCTCTTTTTCGAAGGGAGTGAGGGGTAGACGCAGGCCCACCCTCTTGAGCACCATCTGATAGAGGAAGAAGAAAGGGCATCCCCCAGTATCCCGTGAGTCCGCACAAACGGGCATCCCAGGTCGCACCCGGCTTACCAGGACTTGGGAGTCGTGATTTTTGTGGAACGCATTGAAGTTATAGAGGGCAGGGTCCCCCATATGAGCCTCCACGTCCTCAACAGAGTTCAGGAGGGAACATTCGTCCAGAAGTTCGTCGGGGGCCCAGTCATATTCGCCCTTATAATGAGACTTGGGGAGCGGGGGAGGCGCGGTGGTCTTGGTTTTCGCCATCAACGCCAATGCTGAAGATCAAAAGAGAAAGAAAGGGTTCAGAGAAAAGGGGTCTGGGGAGAAGAAAAGGGGAAAATGGAAGAACCCTAGGAGCGCCCTACCCACAAGAGAACGAAGGGAAGCGAGAGGAACAACGAAGCATACAAACAATATCCAGAGAAATACGAGAATAACGACAGTCCTAGGCAGTTTCCGATAATGCGACGAAAGTGAAGAGTTGTGAGTGCTCGAAACCATACCTTTGCTGTTGAGATGGAGGCGGTAGGAGAGCGCAGGAAGGGGAGAATCGCAATTGCAGAGAGAAAAGGTTTTGGAGGCGATGAACAGGGCAAAGTAGCAGAGTGAATGAATGTAACAGTAGGGTAAGCGCGGGGTTTGGAGTAACTTAAACGTTACATTTCGCAACTCAAGAGGCGCTAACTAAGGGCCGTAGGATCGGGCCACGCGTCAGAGGGTCGATTGCCCAGGGGAAACGCAAAGGTCTCTAAAGGAGGACCACGCGATGGGCCACGTGGCGCGCGATCAAGGGTAGCCCAAAAGGTGTTATCATCCCCATTTCAGGGAATGTCCAATCGGTCATTAAGAATACCCTGTGGTTCAGAAAGTGTCGCGTCAGTAATTCGAAAAATTGCTGAGTCAGCAGAGAATGACACGTCATCAGGAAGGCACGCGGATGGTGGGGGCAAGGCTTTAGTCTTTGCGCTGAAGACAAGTCTTCGGCTTAAGACTGGGGGGCTTGTGTACCGTCCCGTATCAGGGCGTTGACTAAGTCAAAGTCAACGACTGGAAAGTCAAAGTCAACTCGAGGCGTCGCCCAGGTGTAGAGACGCCAAGAGGAGGCGTCGCCTGGTTGGAGGCGTCGCCAAGGCAAGGCGTCGCCTGGGTGGAGGCGTCGCCCAACCAGGGCGTAGCCAGATCAAACAGTGTAAAAGTAAGGCAATCACAGTATGGTTCCCCGATACCCATGGGTAGGAAAGACCATGGAGGGAGCGACGCCGTGGGAAAGCCTCAGGACCCGATATCTCGGGAAAGTGATAAAGAGAAGGAAAAGGTGGCTTCAAGGCCATAGTGATAGTACCAGTAAAGGGCAGCCTGACTCGTGAAGTACCCCTGTCGCCCCAGAGACGCCTTCGGGACAGATACGACCCAAGAGGAAGGTCACGCCCAGGATAACCGGGTGCAGGGTGCGAGAGGAAGGCAGATACGCTCTCAGAGTAAGTGGCTAGATACTTGGGGGCATAAGTTGGCACCCAAAAAGCCACCCCTAGCGCAGTAGCACTCCCAAGCAGGAGGGCTCACACGTAGAGACGTCCCCAGGTGGGCAGAAACGCCCCAGATGGGGTCATGGCATCGTGAGGCCCTCCACGTGTACGACCGCCATGCCAGAATAGAAACACCCTCTAGTCAGGTGCCAGGTAATTAAAGATATTCAATACAGTTTCCCTTTCGAGCATTCAGGTACTATTAGGGCTCCCGAGCGTTTCAACGTCTTAAATGCGCTACGTTTCGTAATTAAGCGCTTTAATGAGTGCGTTACGTTTGAGAGCTGGGAATGTCGGAAAAAGGGTTGGAACCTTTGGCAAATTTACGAGAAACTCTCTGGTTGCTTGCCCGTGCTTTGATTACGTACAAGTGACTGGAGAACATTTTTGCCTGAAGGAGACAACACACACATATACACAGTTCTTTTACCACCTTCAGAGTGCCACACGCGGTGCTCAGATACGTGGGTGGACAGTTTTTTGGTGTTTCTTGCTGGCTGACTTGAGCGTCGGAGTGCACACGGCCGCTAGGGCGCCTCTTTGTCCCCTTTTTTGCAGGAATCCGCGGGCAACCAGCAGGAAGGAGACCCCAGCTGACGGTTGAGGTCGTGCACGAAGACGTCCCGGTCAACCGGACGGAACAAGCATCATGCAATTATTTTTCTAAAGGTTTCAC
This sequence comes from Phaseolus vulgaris, assembly GCF_000499845.2. Lineage (NCBI taxonomy): Eukaryota > Viridiplantae > Streptophyta > Magnoliopsida > Fabales > Fabaceae > Phaseolus > Phaseolus vulgaris. The sequence continues at coordinate 16,743,771 of NC_023752.2, forward strand.
TTTCGATTCAAGAAAACTATTTGCATTTTTTAACTTGTTACTTATAACAACAAACCTATTTGCCTTCCTCATGTGTTTCACATGCAATCAATAATTGATCATAATTATCAGAACATATACTTACTGAGTCACTCCTTGATCATTCATTGTTGTCCATGAAACAAAAATTAGGCTCTTCACTCTTTACAGAGGTATCACTGGATGAGGAAATGTCATTGTCTTCCCATGATATGTAAGCTCTCTTGCCTCTTCTCTAGTCTGCTTTTCTACTTAGTGATTTATCCTTGCTTTGATTTTTTGGAAAATCTACCTTTATGTGTCCTAGCTTGCCACAAATAAAAAAAGTAAAGTTAGAAGAACTAGATTCATTATGTTTAAAAGAATTTATCTTTTTAGGCTGAAACCTCTCACGATTTTTCTTCTTCAGAAATTTGTTAAACTTCTTTGTGAGCAGACTTAAGGTTTCAACCTGATCTAAATCCTCTTCATCTTCACTCAACTCCTTCTTCTGTGCAATGGACTTAAGAGCTATGATCTTCACTTTATTTTCAGAAGATTCCTGCTCTTTTATTCTGTTCAACTGCAACTCATGTTCTCTCAATTTTCTAAACAGAGCAGTTGTAGAAAGTCTTGACAAATCCTCGGATTCTAAGATTGTTGTCACTTTAGGTTTCAAACTTCTGTCCAAGCATTTCAACACTTTGATGTTCAACTCTTCCTTGTCAAAGACTTTGTCCATACTTGTAAAGTGATTCACTATGTGTGTGAACCTTTTTTGTACATCAGCTATGGTTTCTTCTTATTTCATCCTCAACATTTCATACTCCTGGATAAGAGCATGCTTCCTTGCTCTTTTGACATCATCAGTTCCTTCATGAGTAACCTCCAGGATGTTCCACATCTCCTTGGCTGAAATGCACTAACAAACCCTAAAAAATTCATCCATGTTAAAAGCAAATGTAATAATATTTTTTGCCACAAAATCATGTTGAGCTTTTTTTCTTTTCACTTTCAGACCATTCAGACCACGCTTCTTAACATTTTCTTCTTAAACCACATGTATAGGAATAAAAGGACCATTCAAAATAACATCATATATACTCATATCATTATAATGTAATAATCCTAACTTTCTAGAAAGCATAATTTACAACACCAAACATGGGAGGTCTATGAATAGATGCACCTTCAACAAACGACAACTTAAACTCAACCATATTTCAAAAAACTAGATTAACTTTCAAGCCACCCTAGCTCTGATACCAATTGTTGAACTAATGCGTGACTGAGTTCAAGAGGGGGGAGGGGTGAATTGTACTTAGGTAGATTTTCAAAAAAGGTAGTTTAGTCAATTCTATTAGAAGTTAAATTGATTCTTTTTCAAAAAAATTAATTGAAATTTTCGAAAAGAACATTGGTTCAGAAAAAGAACATGTTTTTATTAAAAAAATTGATTAAAAATTTCTTGGCACACAGTTATTAAGATACAAATTATTTTAAGAAATAAATTTCAGAATTAATTTAAACAAATTATATTTGAGAACAGCTGGTTGTTTTTCTAGTTTTAGAAACAAAGAAAAAATAATACATTAAACTTGAAAATAACTTATTGTTAATCTGGTTATAATAACAAGAAAATATTAATAGATTAAACTTCAAAACAACTTATTGTTTTTCTAGTTACAATGACAAACATGAGATAGTTCAGCTTTCAAGAACCAATTCAAAAACAACAAAAATTAAACACAGTTTGTCAAGAAACTTTTTGATTCAAACAAATTGGAAACCAAGTAATAAATACAAGTGTATGCAGACAAAATCAATACACATAATTCTACACACAATTGCTTAACACATTAGTTTTGTTCAATTCAGAAAGCCATCCAGATCTACAGATAAAATCAACTGATTGATTTTAAACCATTGAGAATAATTATGCAGAAAAATAAAGTGTAGTGATACAAAAAGCTTAAAGCACACCAAGATTTATACTGTTTCACTTACAATAAAGCTACATCGAATCTCACCTCACACCAAGATGAAATTCACTAGATCAAAAAATTATTTTCACAAAAAGAAGATAAAAAATAGTTCTTGAACACTACAAGAACCAAACCACACATTGTAACACCCTGTCACAACTGTAATGCCCACCAGGAAACCCTATCTTGGCACTTACAAACACAAAATTACAATAAAGTAAAGAAAAGGAATGGATTCACCTTAACTATGAACCAAGAAACACAAAGGGATGTCTCAATTTCCAACAACACTTTGAATAACCTTTAAACTCAAGTTGGATGATGAAAATTAGGCCCCAAGAACACTTAAAGATCAACAAAGACTAATTTTCCTAAAAAAAACAACACACTATTGATTTTCTCTAATTGTAAAAATGTATTGTGTGTAAGCAATTCTCAGACCTTTTTCTTGAAAACATACTCAGCCTTTTATAGGAGTTAAAACAGAAACATATTTAAAACAGAATAGGGTAATGTTAAGAAAATCAACTGGTTAAAAATCAAAACAATTCATTGATTTTACTTAAAACTCTTAGTTTGTTTCAAAACTGATTTTTCTTAAAAGGAATTTATTTAATTTGAAAATACTTGATATATTACATATTAAAAAAAAAAAAATTCAGACGTAAACTAGAGAAAAAAACTAAAACATTTCAGTATTTTCAGTTAATTTATTTGAAAGATAATAGATTGAAAAACTACACCTTTCTAGAAAATATAATTATAACCAGTTGAAAATATTTTTAAATGCAACTTTCCAGAAAATTAATTATAACTAGTTGAAAACCTTTTTCATGAGTTGAAAACCTTTTTAACTAATTAAAAAACAGTTTAACCTTTTGAAAATTATTTTGTTCTTGGATCCTTCATCATTCCTAAAGGTAAAAGATAAATCAAGACAACCAAACCAAAACTTAAGCTACCTAGACCCACGAGGCAACAAGTCTTCAGTCAAGACTTCAATCATGGCTTCATCAAACACTTTAAGTTGGGATCCTTAAGATGTCTAACAGTCTGTTTATGGAATCCCCTTTACCAAAAGGTAGATTTTCAACCATTTTCAGAAATGATTTACAATAACTTAGCTCTGATACCAGCTGTTAGAATAGGTGGCTTTTAAAAAGAGGGGGAGTGTATTATTTTTGTAAGATTTTCACAAATATTGTTGTTAGATTGAAAACTCAATTAAATCAACTAAATGATTTACCTATTCCATTGATTATAAAAATCATAACATGTATATAACCAAAATATAAACTAGTTGTTTTGAGAACTCAATTGATTGATTTACATTCATAATACTTTAAAATTGATTATGTGGCAAATATTAGAGTAAGAGAAAGAGATAATGCACAAGAGAATTATATTGGTTCACTCTTAACCAAGAGTTACATCGAATCCTCAAAATACCACTGAGAATTCACTAAAGCAATCAAAGAATATTACAAGAACAACCAAAAGTGTTGATCTTGAACCCTTCAAGAACACACAACACTCATAACCACACACAAAATTCAAAAACCCTATCTAAGTATGTTTACAACACAATACAGTAAAAAGAATGAAGTTCAAATACACCTGGGTTTAGTAAAAGTGAAGAACAACAAAATTTATAAACCAGAAACCCACTTCATATCACAACAATGATCCAAGATTCAAATGTAATCTCCAAGAATGATTTTACAAAAATTTGTTTCTCTCTCTCAAGTGTTGTGTTAAATGATTAGAAAACATCTTCATATAAGCTAAGAAAACTTGTTAAAACAGTTTGATCATTTAATGAAATCAGTTAAATCAATTAAAAACAGTTTCATCAAGATAACAAAATTCTATTAAAATTATTTAATTGATTTATGAAAATAATTGATTGTTTTCTTTTAACAGATGAAATCATCAAATAAAAATCCAGTTCATTTATCAAAATAACTGGTTGATTTCACTTAACAAAAAAGAAAAAAAAAACAAATATTTATTAAATCCTATAAGAAAACTTAAATGTTTCAACTGGTTGATACAATAAATCAATTTGTTAAAATACTTACTATAGTCAACAAACTTGACTAGAAGAAATTTCAACTAAGTAATATACGAATCAACAAATAAAAATTAACAAAGATTTAAAAAACAAAAAAAAAATAAAGGAGATTTCAAATTAGGTTTACTTGGATCATAATGAGATGCAAATTTACATAACAAAATCTACCTTACTAGACACACACACAACAACAAGTCTTCAAGAAAGATTTGGAAATCATCAAAGCTTCCTTGTTCAACATGGATGACTTCTCATATGAACATCTATCTTTTCATTTTAGCGGATTTTGATAGACTGTCTAATGGACCATTTGATGGCCCAATATATGGTCTAGACAAATTATCTAATGTTTTTAAATACCTTGTTGCATATGTGTTTCCACCCTTAGCCTTTAAATTTCAGTGAGATAAACTTAAAAGTTATTCCAAGTACTATGTTTGGGATGACCCACATTTGTGGAGTTTATGTAGTGATCAAGCTATTTGCATTTGCATCTTAGATCATGAAATATATCACTTTTCTCATGCCTCACTTGCTAGATGAAATCTTGGTGTGCAATAAGCGGGGAAAAAGGTGTTAGACTGTGGTTTTTGTTGGCCTACAATTTTTTTAGATGCTTGGAAGGTCTTGTACACCTATGAGTAGTGTCAAAAAAGTTGGAGTTGCTATATCTCGTAGGTAGCAGATGCTCCAACAACCTATGTTGTTCGATGAATTTTTCTATGTGTATGGTATTGATTTTATGGGAGCATTTTATGTTTCTTTTGAATTTACATATATTTTATTTATTATAGACTGTGTCTCCAAGTGGGTGTAGGCTATAGCTACTATAACTAATAATGCTCGAGTTGTTGTGCATTTTTTCAAATCCCATATCTTTGCACATTTGAAATCCTTCAAGCCATTGTTAATGACCAAGGCTTTGTTGAAGAATATGGGGGTGGTCCACAAAATTTCTACATCATACCATAGCCAAACCAATGACCAGGCCGAGATATAAAATAGAAAGATTAAGTGAATTCTATAGAAGGAAAAAAGAAAGAAAGAAGACAAAAAATGAACAAAAGTATGTTGAACAAAATGACTTTGATGATTTCCAAAACTAGCTTGAAGAATCTGTTGTTATGTGTGTATAGTTAGGTAGATTTTAAGTTGTTAATTTTCACTTAGTTATGATCCAAGTTTGTATGATTTGAAATATCTTTTAAATGTTTTGTTTTTCAAATATGTGTTAATTTTAGCTAGTTGATTTGTGTTTTAAATCAGTTGAAAAAGCTTTTTTTTCAAGTCTGATGACTACATCAAGTTTTTCAACATGTTGACTTATCGCGACAACCGATTGAATAACACTTATGATTTTTAAAAGGATTTAAAATTATTTGTTTTCTTTTTTCTTTTTTGTAAAGCAAAATCAGCCAGTTATTTTCATAAATAAATTGGTTTTTTATGTTGAGATTTTAAGAAAAAAATAAAATAACCAGTTTCTTTTAAAAATCAATTATGTAATTTTAACAGAATGTTGTTATGATTTTCAAACTATTTTTAAAAGCTTTTAACATATTTCATTTAATGATCAAACTATTTAACCATCTTTTAAAGTCTATATAAAAACTATTTTCTGATCATTTTAAAAACACTAAAAGAATTTATTGAAAATGATTTTTCAAGAGAGGAGATCAAAGATCTTTGAACATCAATATTGTTATCTTGGATCATTGCTTCTGTTTGAAATAGGATTTCAAGTTATTTCATCTTCTGTTCTTCAATTGTGTAAGGCCCAAGTATATTCTTATTCATATTTTTAATTTGTATTGTGTTTTAAAACAGTTTTAGATATTGTTTTTGGAAACTGTGTTTTTGTTAAAAGTGTTGTGTGTTCTTGAAGGGTTTAAGACCAACACTCTTGATTGTTTTTTAACATGTTTCTGATTACTTAGTGATTTCTCAGTGGTGTGCTAAGTACTTGATGTAGTTCTTGGTTAAGACTGAACTAGTATAAATTTCTTTGTGTAATTCCCTCTTCTTTATATTTCGAGAAACTATTTTATATTTTGTATTATGTGTTCTACATAAAACAATAAGTTGATTTGTAAAAACTACAGATTTATATTTTTACAGAATTGTTAATCTGTTAAATAACTAGTTCAAAAGATAAATCAATTGATTGATTTAATTGATCTTGTCAATCTAACACCATTTTTTTTCAAAAACCTTGTGAAAACAATTCTACCCCGCTCTTGTTTCAGTCATACATTCTAACAAAGTATAGATATTGTTCCTGCTAGGGAGATGGAACCTAGAGAACTATTGAATAGCGTTGTTTCCTTCCTTGCTTCGGGCAGATTATTGGAACTTCACTGTGATTCTTCTCGTCTCGATACTACTCCTTCGGGTCCCGGTCGCTCAGCCTCAGGTGAATGCCGAATGGAGGGGGGGGGGTTACCTGTAGAAGGCACTCCGACGCACAAGTCAGTAAAAAGGGGATTTGGCCCTCGGAGGTGTACCGTGATAATGACGTACCTTGTTCTTGGAATGTGCGCTCTTTATATTATTTTAATGGGCTTACCTTATTGATTCGGATTGGTGGAGTAGATCACACTTAGAAGCGTATTACCTAGTTCTTAATGGTAGTTTAGCTTTACTGACCTTAATTTGAGGGTTAATAGTTTAAGTTGTTGAAGATGGAGGAAATTTCTTCTCTACTCAGTCTTTGTGTGTGTTTGATGAAGAAAATGGCTAGTTTGCTTTGAAGTTTTAATGGGTTTAGATGATCTTGTATTTAGGCCTGTGTATGTGTAAGGTTGCCTTTTGCTACATGACCTATCCTAGATGCCTAATCAAGCACATGAAGTGGTTAAAAGTTTTTTTCAAAAAGCTTTTTCATGTTTTCTAAAAAATCAGGATACCGCACAAAAATAAATCTGTTTGCTTGAAAAACAATAGATTTATTTTTGTTCTGCTAAAAGGATTTTCGAAATTTTGTTAAGGCACCAAAGGTACAACTCAGTCAGTTATTTCAGTTAGGTGAGTTGGCAGTTTTACTAAAAATAAATTTGTTAGTTTATAAACTGAATCTGTTGTTTTCCTAACAGCTTTTTAACTGGTTTTTTAAAATTGGTTAGAAATTTTTTTCTATATAAAGAAAAGCTTCTCTCACATGAAGGGTTGTTGATCAATCACGATTTTGACAGAGATTAAACACTTTATGTGTGAGAAGAAGAATTGAATTGAGTTTTGAAAGGTTTTTCCAAAGGGATCTTCAAATGTGCTTGTTCTAGGAGAACCTTGATCTTGGTGAAGGTGCTGACACTGTTTTTGCTACGATAGGGACAACAGGTTTATGTTCTTGCATCTTCTTTTCAGGTGCTATCTTTCCTTTATCCTTTCTTGTAAAAGGTGTAAGTGTTAGTCACTCTTTGATAGGGTTTCTTGGAGTGCAAGGTGTGCTGAAAAAGGGTTTTTCAGCTGAGTTTGTAGTGTTCTTGTAGGTTTTAAGAACTGCAGTGTTGTAATTGTTTGGAATTGGTTTTTAGTGTATTTCACCTTGGAGTGAGGTGAAACTGGATGTAACTCTTTATGAGTGAACCAGTATAAACCGTGCTTGCATAAATCTTCTCATCCATGCACTCGTTTCTGGTTTTTCTTTAATCTGTCAAGAAGGAAATCTGTTTACTTGAAATTAAATCTATTAATTATGGGCTTAATAAAAACTGTTCTTCTTGATTTGGAAAATTTCTTTAATCATAAACAAAGCTTTTGAATATAAGTTTGTAATTGGTTTAAGGACGAATAGTTTTCTTCATTAATGCCTTGATAAAGATTTAATGTCTTTGAAGCCCTGTGTTGAATATTTGTGATTGTTCTTTTGGTAAATTTTGTGTTCTTCAAAACTGTTAAAAGTGAATCAATCTAGTGTTTCTATTTTTCATTGTTTGATCTTAATCCTAATCTGGATATGCTTTGTTTGTGTTAAAGTGGTTTGAAGAATCAATCTGTTCATTCTAAAATCAATTTGTTTTTTTTCTTCTGTTAAACTATAAAACAGTTTGAGTTTGCGAAAATTTTATAACTTCAATTCACCCCTCCCCTCTTGAACTTAGACACTAATAGACCCAACATAAGTCTGTCGGTCGGCCTGCACATCTGTGCAGGGCTCGGTTCAAGAGACCGAGCTATGGTATTTGACCAGTCGGTCCATACCAGTACAAATATATAGTTTAATGCACATGTTACACCGTTTACTACATAAAAAAAGACAATAAAAAGAGTGGTGTCTTGAAATTAAAAGAGGAGTTGAGTTGTAATGCTACAATATTTTTGGATTTATTGACCATTTTTCCTCTATTTTCTATGCGCTAAGTCTTTTTTCTGTAGTTTTTCCCACTTTTATCTTATCCCCACTATGCTTACATGTTTTTAAAATTTTGTAAATATTATAGTCTTAATAAGCATATGGTAGTGTTTGTCTGCATGAATGTTGAATATAAATACAAACCTAAACACTTGAGAATTGGAGAGCGTCTAGTGTAATAGTGAATATATGCTTGGAGACGAGTGAGATACTAAATATATTAGTAAATACTTGTTTTGATTGATAAAGATTCTGTTGAATTTGATTAACATTTGTTTGATTAAGTTCAATTCTATGCGAGAATTGAAAGATGATGTAAAGAAAATCAATAATGAATTTATTGTAGAATGAACTTGATAGTCAAAATGCTTGCTTTATTATTTCTTAAGCATCTCTTTTTTTTTTCTACATTTGAAAAGGCCATTTTTATCTTTATTGTTATTTTTAACCTTTACTTATAGAAAAGTTTTGAACACTAATCAATTGAAATAATTATTGGGTTCATTGGACTAACCATACTTGTACTATCATCTCTTTGATGTTAGATGGTTTAGAATTTTGTTAGACAGTCTATGTTGATCTATTTTTAATTTGACTATTTAAAAAACAATGATAAACTCTCTCCAAAATGGGTAGGATGGTCCTTTATATTTGACCACTATATCATCAAAATATACTTCGATTATGTCACCCATGAGTTTCCTAAAAACTCTCTCCACAAGAAATTGATATATTGCACTAACATTTTTTAACAAAAACAAGATGACTTTATAACAAAAATTAGCTCCCTCGGTCATGAAAGTTGGGTTGTCTTCATTGGATGGATACATTATGATTTGATTATATCCCAAGTATGCTTCAAGGAAACTAGGCAACTCATAACTCTTTGGGTTTTCAACAATTTGATCTATGTCTAATAGATGGTATGTGTCATTGGGGCATCCCTTGTTTATGTCTGTATAATTTGTATACATCCTTCTCTTGCCATTTGTATCTTTTACCATAATCATGTTTGCTAACCACATGGTGTAGATGATTTTCCTAATAAAGCCAGCTTTAAGTGACTTCATGTTCCACAACTAAATGCCTTTCCTCACCAAGTTTCCTATTTCTTTGCATTGTAGGTTTAGCATGAGGAAGTATGACAATATTATGATACATGAAGTCTGAGTCGATGTCAGACATATCTATTGTATTCCATGCAAAAGGTCGGTATTCTTTACAAAGACTCATTCTATTTCATCTCTTAATAAGTGGCTAATCATCTTGCCCACCTTTATACATTAACTAGGTTGAGAATCCAATTGCACATTCATCAAGGGCTCATGAAAGGTAGGCTGATTCTTATCAAATTCGGCTTGTGGATTAAGGTCAACTCTACATTAATAATAAAAGCTCAAGTTATGTCTTCAATACTGTGACATGTTTGCACTTTGTTACTCAGTTTCATACTCTTCTGGGAAATTTAAGACCTCATCAATCTGGGTTGCACTACTGATGGGAGTTTTTAATGAATAAGGAATGACTTTGAGACTCTGTGCATAACATTCTCTTTCCATTATGGGATTAGCCTTTACCATGATAATCTTTTCATCCTTATAAAGGAACAAGTCATGTCTGGTGTAGAAACAACGACTCCGAGCTAGTTGAAAGTTCTACACCTAATTAAAACATTATACAAAGAGTCAACCTCTACTAACTGGAAACGAGTGCTTGAAATGTTTCACCTATGTCAAATGTAGTAAGCAGTTTGACATATCCTCGGGTGTATGTTCCTTTATGAACCCTAATAACAAGTTGGAGTATGACTAAATGAGGGAAGTAGGTATGTCAAGCTTTAATAACATTGAACAGTAAAGCATGTCTATCGAGCCTCCATGGTCGATGAGAGCTTTTCAACACTCCAATTTGCTTGTAGAACTTGAATTGCCTCCCTCAACAAATCCTTCCACTATAATGTTGATCGTCTCTCTAATGTCATTGGGGTTTTGTTGAGGTTTTTCCCTTTTTCTTGCTCGATCTCTGTAGTCACCTGATCCTGGTGATTTCCCCTTCCTTAACCATGAAAACTACCCGCCTCCTAGATAATAACATCTCAACTAAGGTTCATGTAACTTTCATGCACTTACTAACAAACCTTCTCTTAAAGGCTTGTCTGGTATTTAAGACAAAGGTAGAAACAACTTTTCTTTCCTTTTTCCTTGTAGTAGAGTTCTTCTTTATGTTGATATATGGTGTTGCTCGATTGCAAAGCTCTTCCATATTGGTTGGTAGGTCATCGTACAACGTGTCAAAGAATTTTCATGGGCGAAGGTCCACCAAAAGCATATGCATGACAACCACTGGGTAGAGTTTGAGAATATGTATTCCACAACAAGAAATTATTCTCATTGAACTTTTGTATCTCATAGTTTATTTCCATGGATTTAATACCGACTTATGCACTTCGCACTATGAATAGTATTGTTTATCGGAATAATGACTATATACTATGAAATAGTACACCTAGTAAGTTCCTAGGAAAGAGCACTGGAACAACAATGGAAACTTAAATACCAAGTATTTCTTTGTCAGAAGTTTCCAAGATATGGATTTTTACACTGTCACACTCTATATTCAGTAACAAAAGTAATTCTCTTTTGGTGTGAGAGATCAGACTAGCTACAATCACAGAGCATGCTCAAATTTTTCTACAACACCTTTCTAGAAGCAATAGCAAAGGAATATAATCAAGAACTAAGCTCTGATACCACTATTGGATACTAAAGTAACAACATAAAAACTCAACTTAAAAAATGAAGAACCAACAATTGAGTGGTCCATTATGATGATGATGATGAAGCAACAATTCTGTTTGTAGTGAGTGCCATAAGACTTCTGGTTTGGGAACAATTTTACCCATGTTCCATGATATGCGCAAAATGTTCTTACCATAAAAGAGTGTTGATCTCCCAAGGTGGAAAAAGGTGGTTTGCCTTGCAAGACGAGTTTTGACTCCGAAATATGATCACTGAGATTGTCGAAAACGATAAGGAGAGATCCACTAGCAGGAGCTTCTCTGTCGTTGAAGTCAATAAGAGCATAAAGATTTATAAATATATAAGTGAATATGAGAATTGAGTGAATACTCCTTGTGCTTTTGGGCTTGGATTAAAATACATTTAAAATAAATAAGAGACATAATTGATTATTGAATATTTGTAATTCAATCAATTTTTACTATATAAATATTCCAAGTTATACCATTACATTTGATTTGATCGGATTGCATCTTATCTGATTTGATTATACCCGATTTGATTGAATTTTAAATTATTATGTATATATCCATATATCTTAATACTTGGATGTAGACATACAATTTAATATTTTGTTGAAAGCATGAATTATTTGTGAAATTCAATTATGTACACTCTCGGTGTTATTTATATAGAGAGACGTAATTATATGAATATAATTGCAGTGGATTTACAAATAGGGAGAAGTTTGACGCTGTGGTGCTTTGTTCCTAGAATTTGTGCCCCATTCGATGGCTTCAGCAACTGCTCTTTGGCGTTCAATGGCAGTGATATCATGATGAAGAAGACTGAGAGGGGCATCGATGGCTTCTTGGTCTTGTGATGGGGTGGGTATGTGAACAGTTCCTGAGAGATCTTGACTCCGTGTGAGTGTCCCAAGGAAACTAAGAGCAGTCACAACATCACTGATAAAAGGTCTCACTGATGGCTCATCATTCAAACACATGGCTGCTACTGCCACTGCTTGATGCAAGGATCTCATTGGGAAGTTTCCTCCTAGAAGTGGGTCTGCTAATTCTGAATATCTGTTAGGGTCCTTCAATAATGGAGATGCCTGTTTCGTATCAAAACAATTAGGTTATAGTGAAATTTAATATATACTAGTGACTCATTCTACAAATTTAACATTCGTCCATTACAGAAGATGAACACGAAAACTGACCCAATCAATGAGATTTTGCTCCCGTCCTGGTCTTGAGTTATCAATGACTCTCCTTCCAGTGATCAATTCAAGCAAAACAACTCCATAGCTGTATACATCAGATTTTACTGTTAGTTGACCAGTTCTTTGATACTCAGGAGCACAATATCCATAAGTACCCATTACTCTTGAAGATACATGAGATTTGTCCCCTGTAGGACCCAACTTTGCTAATCCAAAATCAGACAGTTTTGCATTGAATTCTGTGTCTAATAAGATGTTTGATGATTTCAAGTCACGGTAGATCACTGGAGGATTCGCCTTGTCATGCAAATATTCTAGACCTTTTGCAGCATCCAAAGCTATTTTTATTCTATTGAACCATTCTAGAGGCTTTTGTCGTGGACCAAGATCTGCGCCAAAGTTCAATAAAATATTCATGATCTGCATCAACCTTTAGCTTCTAGCTCTTCTGTGTTTTGATTTTTCTCAAAAGGAAGTCTACTTTTTTGAACTCCATTGTTCTTGTTAAACTTTCTAACTTCTAATCTCAATGCTAAATATCAAATTTTAAATTTAAGGAGAATCTTACCAAGAAGATGGTCCTCAAGGGATCCCAGTGGCATGTACTCATATACCAATAATCTTTGATCTCCATCAGCACAATATCCAATTAGATTCACTAGATTTTTATGGTGCAAAAGACTCAACATTAAAACTTCAACAAGAAACTCTCTATTCCCTTGTAATCCATTCCTGTCGAGTTGTTTCACAGCTACTTCCTGTGCATTTAAATTACAAATGTCAATGGCTTGTCCTTCAAAAGTTTATCCATATCATCAGAGAAAAAGAACCAAGTACTTAATAATAAGTGCAAAATAAAGTGTCATTGTTCTACCTGTTTTGTTTTCTCAAGTCTTCCTTTGTAAACCCTCCCAAAACCACCTTCTCCTATTAGGCATTCCTGCCTAAAGTTCTTTGTGATATTAGCCAATTCCCTGTAGGTGAATGTTTGAGCAGCAATGTTGTTGTTCCTATTATCTTTATTGACCTCCTTGTTTATTTTAGGTTCTGTTTGGGGGTTTGTGTTTGCCTTGTTATCTGAAAATAAAAAAGGTACATCAAGAATCCCTCAAGAGGTAAATTTTTCATTACAAAATATATATTAATAAAACTTAGAAGAATTGGTAGAACCCTAGTAAAAAGATTAATCCAACCTTAAAATTTCGCATGCACCAAATTGTGTATAAAATGATGATCAAATTCATGGAGATGATGAACATAGGATTGAAATCACTAAAAATCATAAAAGGGGACAACAAGTGATTTGGTTTCGTAATTACAGAGCCACAATGGGGAAAATATACAAATGATTTTTATAGGTTTCAAGTAAAAGAGTTTTCCTCTTCGTTAAAGTTCATTAGGGAAAACTATATAATAAGAGTTCATGATTCATATTTCTTGTTCAAATGATTTTACCTGATCGTGGCTGAGTTGCTTGGGTTGGTTCTTTGGGAGAATGAGCAGCAACCTGTTGTATCTTCTTTCCGTTGTTAGAATTTTTTGGCACTTTATTGGATGAAAAACATGAAAAGCAACTCATTTCTCTACAATTTTGATTAAAATACTAAAAAATATATTTTTTTAAGGGGCAAAAAAGAAGGACCTTTAGATAGATTCAATTTAAAATCCTAGAGACTCCAAATTTTCAATCCATCAACAAAAGCTTCTTTATCTATTTACGTGCCCATAAGCGCAAAGAAAAATATATTTTACAAATTGAAAATGTTTTTAAAATTTTCAGGAGACTTCAATATCCTTGTCTTCTGAACTATGAAATCAAAAGAGCAGAAGCTTCACAAATACTAATTTGGGTTGTTTAACACGAAGCTTTTAACAAATTATGAAAGGAAAGGAGAAAGAAAAATCTAATGGGGTTCAAGAACCAAAGGACAAAATAACAAGGACAACCCAATTGAAGATGCAAACCCCATCAAAACCCAAATGCCATGCATCTAATGGGGCTTAACAAACCAAGAAACAAAGAGACACCGTGGAGAGGTGTTGTCGTTTAGGTCAGTATGGGAACAAACTTAGATGATGATATTTCTTTATGTTCCCAACTAAGGTTCCGAGTAGAATGGAATGAAGTTTTAAACATTCTCTCAATTTGCATGAGAGAGAAAGAGAGACATAACCAATTCCAACGTGTGGAGTAAAGTTAATTATGTCGTTACACAAGACAATTATGTTCCATTATAGAATGAGAGATGACAAAAATAGATGCAATTCAATCTATATTTTGACATAGTACTATAGGACATGATGAATATTAATATCTTTCCTTGAATCATCTTAACAAAGTTTAGAGACTAACTATATGCTAATCAACTCACAAACCTTAACTATATGCTAATCAATAGTGAAGGACAATATCAACTTTAAAAATAAAAGAAATTCTAACTAAAGTTTTGAAAAATATCTCTCTTAAAATTTAGAGATATCAAAAGCACATAAATACTTAATCAAAGAAATGAAATTCACCAACCAATCATACTACACGTTTCATAAGACCAATCATGGCAATGATACAATGCATAGAACAATTCAAACACATTATACTTTAGAGCTATCAAAATTTACAACTATCCTATCGGTAGAGATAATGAAGCAACTAACATATTATAGATAATAAGAATTTCAATTATACATTTCTAATTAATTAAACTATTGAATTAAATATTAAATGACAAATTAATTTTGATTTTATATAATGTGGTAACCAATTTATTAAAAATTGTTAAATATTTTCATAATTATGATAATTTTATATCACACTACAAAATAAAGTCCATTTAGTAATTGAGTTTAATGACCAAAATCGTTTTTGCAAATTGTGATTGAAATAGCGATCGACTAACTTTTGTCATAAATCAGTAATTGAAATAGTGACAGAATAATTTTTTGGTGGTATTAATTGTGTATAGCGTCCAAATAATGTCTCGCAATGATGGTAGCTAAAGTTTAATCACTAAATCGATGGCTATATGAAGTAAAAAAAAACAAGTTATGTTGTTGGCGACCGAAATGACGACTGAAACACAATTTATTTTAAAGATCAATTTTTGTTTCATTTGCTATGTTAAATATTTTAATCTAGCGACCACATCTACGACCGAGGTGAGAGATTTTTTAGAAACCTAGTTTTATTCGGTTGCGGAGAATATTATTAAAATATTGAAGATTAAATTAATTGAGAGAGGACTATTATTTCTATTTATGTATTTATTCTCACAAAAAAAAATCATTGTGTTGCTGCGAAGAGAAGTGTCCTCTTGAGTGTTGTTGCTAAGAGAAAGTGTCCTTCTGAGGACTTTGCACCGATCGCCATCTTGTGCTACTATGCTATTGTGTGTTCCACGATATCAGGTTTCTTAGTTTATTCTTCTTAGTTTCGTTGCACCACTGTAGTGTTTTTATTTTGTCTTTGTTTCCATATAACCCTAATTTCAAAATTCTTAAAATATCTCTTCCTTCTTTTTATTTTATACTCTGATTCTGGCATTTCTCATTCTTGGTGGAGAAAAGTTTGTAGTATGTTAACTGCTTAGGTAGATGGTGGTCGAAAATTGTATTTGGCAACTATGATAATGATTGTGGAAGGGTCCAATTTCCTGCTCATATTTTATCTTTTTTTTAGAATCTGACTATTCCCTTTATGTCAAGGCTCAAAACGAAATAATAGTGTACATGGTAGAAGTATTCAACTATAATGTGTATGTGGTGCGGATGACTCTGGTTGGAAGACAATTATGTACACACAACCTTAGGTAAAAGACTTTTGCCTAACTATATATAAATGTAGTATGGGAACTCAGAAGATAAATAGCTCAATAAGGGATCCCACCGGTCGTTATCAATTGACCTTTAATACTATGTAGAGTAACACTTTTTGGTGGTGTTTTTTATGTTAGTGGAGTCGAATGTTCCCGAAAATTATTGGCATATATTATTAGATGCTTAACATATTTTATACACTGGTGCAAAAAAAGGTGAAAAATGGTAGTTATTTTAGCATTAAAACGACGGCTATAGGACTATTGTGTTTTAGCACATAGTTTATTCTCTCCAATCAAAGGCGATGACTATTTGACCACCATGTTAAATGCATTATAAAACGGCTACTATGGTAAAAGTCATCATGTTATACCTTCCCATAAGTTTATACAATACATGCATGAAGTATAAAACGACAGTTATGGTAAAAACAGTCGTTTTATACCCTCTCTAACCTCAGCACAGATTGTGGCCTTAAACAACAATTATTACAATAACCACCATTTTACACCCCCACGAGAGGTATAAAACGATGGTTTTGGTCATAATCGCCATTTTTTATGGGAATTTTTTTAGTTCATTATGTTTAATACTAACTTCCATCTAAATTGACTTGTTCAATTAGATTCTAGCCAACCAAATACACAAATTCAGAGAATCAAATTATATATATTGATAAAAATGTATTACAAACACTAATAACATATTCCTATCTATCTATTTAATTCCTACATTATTGATTATTTATCCTAGAGTTATAGAAACTAAATAAATATGTGGCTCAAGCATGTCTCGCATAATTTGTGGCAGACAAAGGTAGTGGACTCTCATCTGTAAAGAACTGCATTACAAAATAAGGTTCAATTAGTATTAAGATTCATATATGCTAAAGAATTATAAAGAATAGTTTAAATATTATTACCTGCTCTCAATCCCTTCGAATGTCTACTCTTATAATGGTAATCATCCATTGCATAATGTAAACGCCATACTCGTATCCTCTCGGTTGTCTATTACAATATAATTCAATAAAAATTAAAAATTAATATTGATAAACATTGAAAAGAGAAAGACAAAAATTACAAACCCTTAGTGTCTACCATTTCAGATTTTGATCATTTGAATTGGATCGACCTTTGAAGATGTTATATCCATGCCATGAATTGATTAATACAAAACATTGCGTTAGTAGATATTTAAGTAACATACGCAGTCAAGTTTATAGTGTAATTATACACATTAATTATATTCTTCCGATATGTGGATGGCTTCTTGTGTAGGAAACAAAACCACACAGCAGTCTTATCAACCATGGATAAGACAAGAAATTGTCAATGACCCATATATCATCTATGAAAAGAGTTAGTGAATATTTAAAACATGAAATAGTAATAATTGACGACTTATAATTGAACTTACTCATTAATATAAGGGCATGATAAATTTATTTTCCCTCTTTTCCCTTATTGATGTATGATTGAGTTTCAAATTTCTTTGCTCCAATCGGATTAATATAATAGGGATCCAAGAATTCATAGACATTTTGATTCTCGTTATTGATAGAAACTCCATAGACAAATACCTACAAGTTATTAGTTAAAACATAATCAATAATAATTTAACATAAAGTAAATTGAAATATAGGTAAAGATACTTACTCATAAAAAATTGCATTATATTTATATTGAGCTTCTGATCTCTACCTGCAAATTCTAACAAATCTAACATGCATATGTCAGTGTCATGTCAATGTCTCTTTCAAAAAACGTATCATCCCACAGAATGTCCACAGGGTTTTGACCAATCTTTTTAGCAGCTGCATCTAAGAAAGCTATAGGATCGTCAATGGGAACCTCATGCTTCTTTTTCATACTTGGTTTCCGATGAGGTTTCTATAAAATAGAGAACATTTGTATTAAATTATATGTAATATATAAATATAAATTAATATAATCAAATGAAATTATAACTGAAGGTTCTAGTATAATTCGAATGAGGTTTATGGACCAGGCTATGAATGTTTGAAATACATCGGCCATAGTTGTTACCTCATCTGAAGGTAGTGGAACATGAGCATCAGCTACTCGTACTTTTTCCACCGTTACCTTCACCACATCAGGGGAGAGATGAACGTTATGTAAGGTGGTTTCCTCTTGATAGACTTTTCCAATGGCCACCACCTAAGGAAAGATGCCACCATCTACCACTAGCTTGCATTGGCTCATCTGGCCAAAGACACCCCCTGATGTTGTAGGAGCTGCACAACTCCCCTTTGTGCTCTTGGGAGCGGGACTAACATGCGACTCAACACAATGTTGTTGTGATAGAAACACCTGTCACAACTCTAGCCGCATGCGTTCAGTCTCCTTTCACATTTCCTCCATTAATTCTTGATGTATCTTACTCGTCAGTTATGCTCTGGTCTCTGAGGCAGCGCAGGAGGATGAGTGTTGTGGTGTAACTCCGAAATAATGTTTAATTCCAACCCCTTTTCCAACTACATGTACACGATCACGGTGCTCAGGTTGTCCAATTGCTTCAACCAAGATATCTTGACGACCTTGAGGTACAAAATTACCTTGGGAGCTTTGCTCAACCAAGGAATCCTGTAAGAGACCAAAATCATATAAGTTTTTAATATAATTAATGCTTTAAAATAAATGTAAAGAAGGATAAAAATAAGTTACAATTTTTTCTAAGACTATCTGTGATTGCTCAGAATTATATGCACCCAACTTTTTAATTTAGGCCATCTTCGATTTTTTGTGGTGGGAAGGGGATGATGGATGTTCACAGACCCCTGTATCAATCTCAAACGCAATCCCATGTCTGGATTTCTCCTTTTCCATCATCAATGATTGCTCAAGCTTTCGATACCTCAAACAAGACATTAGGTGAGGGGTAACATTCTTTAATGTTGTGACTTGAGCTTTCTTCCGACGAACCTGTCATGAATGAAATAAATAGAGTGAATCAAATAATATTAAGTTATTAATTTTATGATGCATGAATAAAATAGTTAAGTAACTTCACTTACCAACCACACTTCAGATTCATGACTTTGAACAAAAATACGTCATGTCTCTTCATCAATATTAGTGTACTTTAAACAAGGATTTTGGCCTTTATAATAGCCAAAAACATATTTTGTCGTCAGTGTTGACTTAAACTGACAGAAGTTAATGCTGATATTAGATATAATCTTTGATCTCAGTAGTTCCACATTAGAGATCTCAAAATATGTCTGCAAAATAATATCATGAAATTAAAATTGATCAATTAATATTAAAAAGCATTATATGATAACGATAATAATGTAAAGCTTACCAGGACATCCTCCCAGAGCATGTTCCAGTCGACCTCTGACACATCATCCCATGAATTAATCAATATGGAGAGCCTCTCACGAGCAACAACTCCAAGATAGTTGTTGGAAGTCTCAACATTAGGACTAGAAGCCACTCCAATGTTGAAATCTACGTCGATAGGTGTCTTCTTGGAACTAGCACATCTCAATGAGAGACGCTTCAGTCTAGTAGGTCCTTTTTCGGCTCGTACAGAAGGGGAGATAGAAAAAATCGGAGTCTAATCGTTAGCCATATCTGTGTTAAAAAATTAGGTAACAAACATTAGTTAAATTGCCTCTAAAGAAAATCATATAAAACATATACATAAAATTCTAAATTTGTATTATCAAAAATATTTCTAAATTTGTTACCATAGTGGATTGCATGTTCATATATAAATTCCTTCAATGTGGTCTTTACGGGTTGCATGTACATCATCAACTACATCGTCATCTTTATTCATTATCATTGGTGTGAATGAACGAGGGTCACCATTTTCAATATCATCAATGGCCTCCCCTTGTTTTTTCCCGTGTAAAACAACATACCAATATTCTGACGAAGGATCTTTGACGTAGAAAACCTAAGATGCTTGTTGAACCATTATAAATGGCTCACTTCGATAACCTATCATTCGAAAGTCCATTAATGTGAATCCTGATTCATCAATTTTAACCCCAATCTTATTGTCAACCCATTTACCGTTGACTAGAACAGAAAATTTAGTATAGTCAACCTCTCATATCTTCTATAATCCCATAATATGCCATTGATCCAACTACATGATTTGAATCTTTTGAAGTAGAAAACTGCATTGAATTAGCTTCAAGAGTAACACCACAATTTTGAATTGTACTCTTTTCATCCATAGACTTCATGTAAAATATACAATTGTTCACTTTGTAACCTGTACAAGAAATGACATCAAACTTCAATCCAACAACCAACAGGTCAAGGTCTCTGATGCACTTGAATCCTTTAACACCTCGTCTTTAAACCAAGGCATGAAAGTTCTATTATGTTCCATCAAAACCCATTTCTCTGGTTGTCTTGGGTTATTTTCCTTCACAATGTCTTTATGAGAATCTATGTAAGGTATAACCTCATTTATGTTATTCAATATATATAAATGTGCTTGCTAGACTTCTGATCGAGATTTGCTTACCACATGTACAATGCCTAAACATTTACTTGTAGAATGCCTGTAGTGTCATGAGTTGGCTGGAAGACCTATTGGATTTGCTTTTGACATGTACTCTAAACAAAATTCAGTACTTTCTTCAGCTATGTACCTTTCAATCATTGAGGCTTCTGGACAATAATGATTTTTGACATACCCTTTCAAAATTTTCATATATCACTCAACAGGATACATCCATCTTAAGTACACTGGTCCTGATGAGAATCAAATAAAGGAGGCTTTTATTAATGGAGGAAGAGGACATCCACCCTCACATTTGAAGTTCTTCCTTCTAGTCTTCTCAAAATTAAAAGAAGACATAAAATAAAGATGAGGCCCAAGCCCAAAGCCCAAGCCCAAGCCCAAGAAGGCCAAAGCCCAAAGAGCCCAAGTCCATCCCATGAGGGGCAAGGCCAAGCTTTGAAATACTCTTGTATAGTTTTAGGAGGTGTGGTTATTAAATAAAGGTGTGTGAAAATGTAAAATAAAGTCACATTGTCCATGTGACTTAGGAGAGTGGTGTAGGTGTAGTTTTTGGGAGGTGTCATAGTAGAAAAAGGTCACACCTCCCATGTGACTTGTTTTTGGTGGGAATTTCAAATGAGTTTATTTGAAATTTCCCACCTATTTTTCAGCACCTTAGGCTATAAATAGAGGTGCTTCCTTTGTAAAATTCAGATTGGAATTTTATAGTAGAGAGACTATACTCAATTTGGGAGAGAATTTGTGAGTTTTTGAGTCTTCCTCTTCTTTGCCTTATCTTGTGAGCTATGGTGAGCTTCAAGTGGTGGCACTCCATCACTTATCTTGGTTCAAGGTTCCAAGTGGCGTGAATGGCTTCTTCCAATCCTCAAAATCCAGCAAGCATCTTCATATAAGTGTCTTCTTTCCTTTCTTCAATTTTTCCATTCGGTAGTTTCATTTCCTAATGTGCTTCCTTCATTTTCTACCATTTACATTCTGTTTTCCAGCTTTGTTCTTTGTTTCTTTTTCGGTTCAGTAGCTAGTTTCTTAATTCTGTCCAGTTTTAATTCTTGTTCTTCCTTCCTTTTGTTTTGATTCAATTTGACAATACATGGACTTCAATATGAGTCTTGGTTGGTGCTTAGTTTTGGTGAGTTCTTGAATTTAGAACATTGATCCAATTCTAAAGTAAAGTGCCTTTTCAAATCCAGCTCAAGTTGTTCCTAAGAATGTCAAGAATCATGTGTTCTTGTAGTTACATTCACATCAGGTCCACATAATCTAACATCTTTTACTAGATGCACAACTAGATGAACCACAATGTAAAAAAAGGTGGAGGGAAAAATATCTCCAATTCACACAAGATAATAACAATTTCATTTAACTTTACTGGATCAATGACTTTACAACAGATGGAAGAGAAGAACGAGCACAAACAAGTTACTGTATTTTTTGTAAGATTCCACGAATAGCTACCACCAACAATTGTTGAATCAAGATGTGACAATCATGAGACTTCAATCCAATTAACTTCAAATATTGCATTGATACTAGGATCTTCACTTTTGAGGAATGTCCTTGTGGCACTTTCACACCCTTTAGACATTGATAAAAAAAAAACTTATTTTTTCATCTTTTGACATGGTGTAACAGGATGGGGGCAAATATGTATGTTTACCCATTTGTATCGGTGTCAACTCGCCTCGTATGTTCATCCTAATGAAATCTAAACGAGAATTTATATCATCCTTCATCTTCTCGATAATGTTCAGAAGTGTACCAATTAAACTATCACACAAAATTTCTCAACATGCATTACATCTATAGAATGTTTGACTTCTAACCTTGACCAGTACAGGAGATCAAAGAAGATTGATTTTTTTCTTCCATATGTTTTTCACAAATGACTTCCTTTTCGACTTACCGAAGGTGTGGTCTATGTTATTTACCTTTGTAAGGATCTAGAAAATAACCTTAGAGTAGAAGTGGTATATTTTAAATGATACCTGAATATTTTATTATTAAAATGAAAAAAAAAGGACATATAAATAGAAAAATCAGTTATTCAAGTTTCATTTTAAAAAAAAAACCACCATCTCTAAAAGTTTCCCTTTTCCTTTCTCTCCCTTCTCTCTAAGATTTTGATCTCTTCACTCATCAGTTTGACGATCAGAGTATACCGTTAGACTCCTGGCAGCGAAGACTACAAGACTGACCGATCAGAATCTCTTTAAGTTCAGTTTTGTTCCTCGTTTTCCTTTTCTCTCCCTTTTCTTTAAGATTCTGACTTCCTCGCTTATAAGTTTAGGGTATATTTTAAATGATACCTGAATATTTTATTATTAAAATGAAAAAAAAGGACATATAAATAGAAAAATCAGTTATTCAAGTTTCATTTTAAAAAAAAAACCACCATCTCTAAAAGTTTCCCTTTTCCTTTCTCTCCCTTCTCTCTAAGATTTTGATCTCTTCACTCATCAGTTTGACGATCAGAGTATACCGTTAGACTCCTGGCAGCGAAGACTACAAGACTGACCAATCAGAATCTCTTTAAGTTCAGTTTTGTTCCTCGTTTTCCTTTTCTCTCCCTTTTCTTTAAGATTCTGACTTCCTCGCTTATAAGTTTGGCGATCGGAGTCTGCCGTTGGACTCATAGTAGTGAACCCTATAAGTTTGTCGGATCAAAATCTCAGATAGAGTAAGTTCCTTCTTGACCCCTTTTTCTTTTGAGTTAATTTTGATCTTGTACGGGTTAGGGTTAGTTTTAGATTTTGTACAGGTTAATCTCTGTTAACTCAAGGTCCTAGTTATATAGTTAGATTTTGATTA
Source organism: Phaseolus vulgaris (assembly GCF_000499845.2). Taxonomy (NCBI): domain Eukaryota; kingdom Viridiplantae; phylum Streptophyta; class Magnoliopsida; order Fabales; family Fabaceae; genus Phaseolus; species Phaseolus vulgaris. The sequence goes on from NC_023752.2 coordinate 16,767,274, forward strand.
GGACTATGTGGTGCAAGTTAATTACCTTTAAGCTTTTTGGTAGATTTGGAGCTCTTAGTAAGCATCAGCTAAAGTTCAGGTAAGGGAAACTAGTCTTATTATTTTCAATAAAACCCTAGGTTAGAAGATTCTGGATTTGGAGGTGACGTGGTCACCAATTCCAATTGTTTTTGCTTGCAGGATTGTCTCTTGTGAAGAGTAAAGTAATATATTGACTGAAATAGTTGATTTTGAATCTTTTATATTGATTTTAAGGTGAATAATTTGTTGAAACTGTTTGTGATTGAGAATTGAAAGTGTTTGAATGATAATATAAATGAGTTGAACTGTTCTTTTTTAATATTTTGCTGAATTACTTAAGTGAGATGTTTGATGAGAAGTGGTTGTGTGATTTTAGATGATGATTGATTTAAAGAGCATATATTTTGAATATTTCCTGATGATTCAGTTTATGAACTAAAACTGTTTGTGACAATTTTTAGAGTAAATTATGAGTGATTATTTTGAGAGCTATGTTGATTGTAATCTGAATTCTGGTGTTTTTGAGATAAGTTAGTTGTTGGGTTTAACAATTGGTGATCAAACTTTAATTTTCATGTTATGGCTTCCTCATCCTTTTTATTAAATAATGTTGGATATAGTTGTAGTTGAAAGATAATTTTATTTTATTCTCCTTTTATTGTCTCTCTTTTTGGATAGTAAAACTTGATGTTATTTAGATACACTTTGGAATCCTTTTGATTCAAGAAAATTATATGATTAGTGAATGAATTGTTGTGTGTTTTGGAAATTCTAAATTGTGGAATGATTTGATTGTTTGATGTTGGAGATTTTAATGTTTAGAATATTTTTTTTAAACAAAACATTATTTTCAGGAAAGAAAATACCGTGTTAAGATGGTTTAGGATGTGCATTGACTAGGGATTCGTCTAGAAGGAGATATCCTGACTCTCCTGAGATAATGAAATCATATAGATGAAGTTATTCAGGTGGTGAGAGTCGAAGGAGGTTCATATGAATGGGTAAGTTGTTTGAAAGATAACTAACTTGACATGTTATATGAGTTAACCCTGTCATACTAGGAGAGATATGATATTGAGATTCTTTATGCGCATAACTGTGTGGATTTCACAGTGAGATAGTATGACAGGTGCAGATCTCTGAGTCTAAGTCAACGCACGAGTCTTCCGGAAGTAGAGTCAAGAGTCTATGTGTTATGAGTCAGTAGAAGTCCAACATATGAAATATGAATTTTATGAATGTAATAGACACTTGATGGTTTGAGAAATCGCATGAGAATTGATGAATTATGCTTATTAATTTAAAATTTGAATTATATCAAAACTTTTTATATAGATAGCTTACTCTGTTGTTTGTTTGTGTTTGTTTCTTTATCTGTGATGATCGTGTTTTACACAGGAGCAAATGAGATTGCAGGTAATAGAGCTCCTTAGTGAGTAGCTGGAGAATGAGATAGTTTTATTTGAATGCTTTGTTTTGTTGTTAAAACTTTTGATGTATATATTAAATCCCTATGAAGAGGGATATTTCTTTTGAGATACACATATGAGAAAGTAGTATATGTTATTTGTAATTAGATATTGCTTGTTTTACTTTTATTTCATTATATATGGGTAAAATTTAGGATGTTACAACCTTTTCGTAAACCTCAACACCATTTAATGGAGTTGGTGGACTACTAGCCTCTTGATATCCATTAAAGGCTTTTTTTCAACCTCCGGTAAGGATGATTACTTTTAAGAAACCTTCGATGCTGAAGATATATTATCTTCCTTCCATGTTTCAATTGTTGAGAAGCGGCATCTTCTTCACAAATTGGACATGCTTTATGACCCTTAACACGATACCCTGATAAGTTACCTTATGCCAGAAAGTCATTGATGGTGCAAAATAACATAGCATGCATCTTGAAAGTTTCATTAGCAAATTCGTCAAATACTTCAACACCCTAATCCCACATTAACTTAAAATCTTCAATTAGAGGACTCAGATAAATATCTATGTCATTTCTTGGTTGTCTTGGACCGGATATCATCATAGACAACATCATGTATTTTTGCTTCATGCTCAATCCAAGAGGTAAGTTGTAAATAACTAGTAAGGCCATGAATTGTGATTTGTACTCATATTACCAAACGAATTCATACCGTTTGTAGCTAAACCAAGTTGGATATTTCTTGATTCTTTACCAAACTCTAGAAACTTGTCATGAAAATTCTTCCATTGAACAAAATCAGTTGGATGTCGGTACATGCCATCACATTTCCTCTCATCTACATGTCATCTAAGATTCTTAGCATCATTTGGGTTTGCAAACAAACGCTTCATCCTTGAAATGATGGGAAGATACCACATAACCTTCATTGGGGGTCCATGCTTTTTTATCTCTTCAATAGTATCATCATCTTTTTGTTTCAACTTATGATGTGAGTTAATTTTAGGATTGCACATTTTAGAGGTTTCACTTTTGATTAAGCTTTTTGAGATTAACAATTATGGTGAGAACCCAAAGAAGATTCCCACTGAACACAAACTTAACTGAGGAGTTAAGTAAGTGTGAAGGTTCACTTCTAGAGGGCAAAGAGAAAAACACAATATGGTGAATATGATGAGATGGCTTGCGAAATTAATGAATACAATTATGAAGACAAGATAAAGATCGAAATTAAAAGGAGATGAGATTATAATGGAGGAAAGAAAAGTGGCGCAAAAGAAGAACATAAAGAAAGCTTATGGAGAAAGGGGAATGAAGCAAGCCACTTGGAGGATGGGTTACTCCAAACAACCAAATTTAGAAACCAAAAATAATTAGTCACTGTACTAACATACTATTTTAGAGACTAAAAATTATTAGTATCTAAAGTGGTTTCAATTATTAATAAAAATTTATAAAATGATTTTTAAATTGATATCTAAATTAGCTACCAAGGTTTTAGTTACTAATATTTAGATTCTAAATTGGTCTCAATTAGTCTTTTAGAGACTAATTTAGATTCTAAAATATTATTAGATAAAACTTTAGTAGTTAATAGTTAGATAACAATTTAAAAATTACTTTATAATTTTTATTAGTAATAAAAACTACTTTAGATACCAATAATTCTTTTAGTCTCTAAAATGGTCTTTAATTTAATTCAATAATAATTAATTATTTTGATCTCTAAAATTAGTTGTAATTTGATGATTTTCTTGTAGTGACTTTTTTTTAAAAAATTCACTTCTTATTATATTCTTTATATTTTTATTTCGTTTTAAGGACATTGATTATGTTGTTCTAACTTGTTTTATTCAAATATATAGATTCAAACATCTGACTACGTAAACCTTATAAGAAACAAATATAGTTGTGATTGTGTCCTCTTGCTTTTAACACATAACAATCGATTTAAAATTTATTTAATGATTCTTGAATATTTTCTATAAAAATATCATTTTAATTTAAATAAACTTTAAGAACATGTTTAATATCATATTTCTTAAAAACTTAGAACTAAAAAAATATTTATTATAAATTTATTAATATTTTATGTAACATGTGAAATTAATTAGTAATTAATATTTTATTTTTTAATTAATATCTAGAACAACTATTTTTGTGACTGCGATTAACATTTTGAGTTTAGGGTTGAGGATTTAGAAAAAAAATAAATTTTTTCGTAAATTAGGACAAAAGATTTATATTTTTTTTTAATAATGTTTACAAGAACTCGTCAGAATATATAAATCCTTAATTACTCATTTTTTATGATTAATTTAGGACCATTTCATTTTGCACCCCATAGTTTTCATGTATATCTTTATGGAATGATTAAATTATTTTCTTGTTGTAGTCATTCTTTTGGTCAATATTTCTCCTTATGTATTGTGTCATGGATGGATTAAAAAATATATATACTTTGGATTGTAAAATCCAAATCCAAAAGACACTTTGAGATTGTGCAATCTAGAAGTAATTTATTGCATAAAAAAACTTTTGAAATGTGTAACCTAGACTTTCAGGTTACATAATTCAGAAGTTTTTCTTATAAAGAAAATTACTTTCAAATTTTGCAATCTGAAAATATTTTCATGCAAAAAATACTTATGAATTACATAGTCTAGAAATAAAAAAAATTCTAGATTGTAGAATCCAAAAATAAAAAATGTCTTTCGGAGTGAAAGTCAATTTTACATTAGTTTTTCATATTTCACAACTTGAATGACTTCTTTAAAAGTTATTTCCAATTTTACAGTCTGAACTTTTTTCAAGAAAAATAATTTTCACATTATGCATTTTGGAAACATTTTTTCTTAAAAGAAATAGATTATATAATATGAAATTATTTTTTTTAAGTTGAAATTTTCATAATTATGAAGTTGGAGAAGGAAATTCTGGAAATGCAAAAAGAAATCTCCTTAATTTGACAATGAATAGTTTTTTTCAGGAGGCTTTCTCATCTCTGGCTGTTGTTGGAAGCTAAAGTGGGTTGGGCTTGAGCATATTTTCAAACATGGATTTGTTAATAATGTGAATGAAGCTTATTTGAACAATGATACACACTTACATGCTCATGGGTTGCTGATAAGATGATTTGGTTTGTGGTGGGGACTAAAGTCTCTGCTTGATGCTGACAACTAGGTCAGTTGCACATCAAGATTTTATGCATCTACAGAGATGTCACATTTTTTTTTCAAAATAATATTATTAGTGAAGAGAGTTGTCACATAACTTATTTTCTATGAATTTTGATAATAAAAAAAGCACAAGAATTTTTTCATGAAAAGAAATGTGTTTAAACACTTTTAATGAAAGGCTCTCTTTGTAATTAGTATAACATGAAAGATTGAAATAAAGTCCTTTTTGGGAAGAGAAATTTGGTTGAATTAAGAATTGGAAGGGCTAAATGCATGGGTCCCAGTGGTGTGCAGTTGTCAAATCTGTGGTTGGGAAAAAACAAGTGCCTCAGATTTTGGTTATTAGCTTTTGCAATAATTATGGCACAAAAAATTGAATAAACCCCACGGCAGGGATTATGTATTAGAAAACGACACAAGTCAAAAGATAGAAGAGCTTTACAGAAAGGCTATTTTCAATTCAAACCAACCCAGCTTTTTCACCCCCTTTAAATTACCAAACAAATCAACTACTGTATGCTATCACAATATAATATTAATAGTAAGACCAACACTGTTGTCTCCTCCTATTTATAAATATTAAATTAAAAGTTTTTATACAATTCAGTTTTAAATACCATGTGAATGCATCAGTATTTAAAAAAAAATGAATTTGCAATGATTAGATAGAAAAGTTTAAAGGATTGAGGTTGTTTCTTTTAAATTATGTAGAATAAATTTTATTGAAATTTGTTAGTGATATGAAAGTTGTGTAGAAATTAATTGAAGGAAATAAGATAAGACAAAAGGTTTTAGCAACTGATTGAACGTAATTGCACAAAATTGCAAAATTGATCTTATTCATTTTGATTTACTCAATCATATATATAAAAGCAAAGTGAATCAAATCTCCATTGTCATCAACTTCATCATCAAGATTTACTTCACAATCTTGAAGATGTACAAGTTGTCGTTGTTGCCTTCTTGGTCACTCCATCATAGTCGTAATTGGAGTTGCAACTTCAGGTTGAATTGCAGGTGCTTCAAGAGTGACTTCATCTTCCGCATCATCGTTCAAAATGTAAATATATCATTTTTTTGAATCCATTTCAACTGTTGCATTCCATTGCCATTCCTCATCTTCGGCAAATGTAACATCACGACTAACAATCACCTTCTTTGTCATTGGATTGTACAGTTTGTACATATCTAATGAAAATGGTCTTCACTGCCTTATCATCCAACTTCGATCTTGCTGCCTTGGGAACATGAGCATAAGTAATTGACCCAAATACCTTCAAGTGTTGCACATTGGGTTTGAATCCACTCCATGCCTCAATCGGAGTTGTGTTAGGAACACTCCGAGTAGGTGATCTGTTTATCAAATATACCACACATGTTACGGCCTCAGCTAAAAAAAAATTTGGCATACCTTTCGCTTTAAGCATGCTCCTCGTCATGTCCATGATTATTCTATTCTTTCTCTCAGCAACTCCATTGTGTTGAGGTGTGTAGGGGCAAGTTATGTTATGTTGCAACCCAAGTTCTTCACAGTGTCTCTTGAATTCATTAGACTTGTACTCACCTCCTCCATCACTACGCACCATCTTAATTTGTTAGGTCACTCTCTCTTTCAACAAATGCTTTAAATATTTTAAAGCAGTGGAATACCTCATCCTTGCTTTTCAATACATAAATTCAGGTTTTCTTTGAAAAATCATCAATAAAGGTTAAAAAATACTTATTACCTCCAACTGATGATATGTTCATCAGGCCACAAACATCTGTATGAAAAACTCCAAAGGAAATTTTGCACGCCAAGGCTCCTTAACAAATGGTATCCTGTGATTCTTTTCAAAAATGCAAGTCTCACACAATTGATCAGGGTGATGAATATGGGGTAAACCATTCACTAAATTTCTTTTGGAAAGATTTTCCAAACTCTGAAAATTTAAGTGCCCAAAGCGTAAATGTCATAACCACGATTCATTATTCACTATTGCATTCAAGCACTTGAAATCACCCATATGAATATCTACTGGAAACATGCGGTTTTTTGATAAAAAGGTTTTAAGAATCAAATTACCTTTTTTATCAAAAAGTGAGAATTTATTTTCAACTATGTGCATCACGTAACCCTTTTCGGCAGCTGTTCCATACTCAACAAATTACTTTTCATATCAGGTACATAGAAAACATCATAGATGTACCTGTGATCACCATTTTTCAATGTGATAAGAATTCGCCCTTTTCCAGTCACCGGAACGAACCTGCATCACCAAATTTCACTTTTGTGCGAAATGAGTCATCCAAATCCGCAAACAGCTCATTCTGACCACACATATGATTCGTGCAACCTATGATTCGTGCAACCTGTATCGAAATACCAAGTCTGATTGTTTGGGGTTTCATTTGATGTGGCTGCCATTAGTACGGTATGATAATTTTCATCTTGTACGTGATTATTATCTTCTTAAGCACAATTGGCAGCATGATTATCACCTTTTGATCATTTGCATAATGACGACGTTTATTGCAATTATAACACTCAACATTTGTTTTATTATAAATGCTTCCTCGTCCTCCACGACCACGTTCCCCGCGCCAAGCGTCTCCATGATTCTGGCCACCATGACCTTTGCTGAAATAGCTACCATGTTTATGATAGGAGCTACCAATTGAGGCTTGTGCTTGTAAAGCCTGTTCAATTGGTTTTTCAATCTTATTTTCATTCATCCGTTTCTCATGCGCTCATAGAGAACCAGACAATAACCTTACTATCATTTTTTTAAATGTTATTGGCCTCTTCAATTGCGGTAACAACATGTTCAAATATGGAAGTTAAAGATCTCAAAATCTTCTCCACCTTTGCCTGCTCCGAATGTGTTTCACCATTGGTCTTCATCTGATTTACAGCAGTTCATATTAGCGTCTTAGGGTTTGAAGACGCACCCTTTTTATCTTGACATCACCTTTATAATTGGTTAACAAAATTGTCCAAGCCTCACTGGCAGTTGTTGCTCCTTCAATCTGCTCAAACAAAATTGTCCAAGTCTCATCATTCATCCCTTGATGGATGAGATACAAAGCCTTATTGTCCTTCTTCTTCTGATCACGATGCGCTACTCGTTGCGCTACTCGTTGCGCCTCAATTGCATTAACAGCTAATGCAGACACTCCACTCTCAACGACATCCCATAACTCATGATAATTGGGTAGAATTCATGATAACAGACTGACTCTGGATACCAATTGTAGGAACTAACTGAAGGAAATAAGGGAAGACAAAAAGTTGTAGCAACTGATTAAACGTAATTGCACAAAATTGCAAAATTGATCTTATTCATTTTGATATACTCAATAATATATATATATATAATAAAATTACTATTACTAAAAGTTATAAAATAGGAATACTAAAAGGCCGGTAAACTAACCATTAATGCAATATAACGGTAAAAGTAGTTTAAGGGTAATAAAATCATAATTAATAATAATAAAATCTGAATTAATAAAGTTGTGAAAATAAATTTAATTTTTTTAAAAGATTTTTAAAATATAAATTTATAAATTTTTTTATTTTTAGTACAAAGCCACCAATAGATATGGGCCTAGCCAAGACAGCAAAGAAGCAAAAACCAATATCTGCACACTGCTACATACCTTCGTATCCAATAAAACATCCACGAAAAATCTATGTTCCCATCAGCAAAGAGTGCACCTATTATCATTCCCTGTTATGGTATATAGCATTGGATGAGTATGACACGCCTACTATCCTTGCACCATTCCATTCCATATCTGCAGCATACCAATCCAAACCTGCACCTGAAAACTCCACAATTCCATCTTGTACCGGACCCAGCCACTGCAGCACCCTCATCAAAACAGGCCAATGCCGTTTCACCACAACGCCTATAAACAACACCTCCAATCAACATAGCACCTGCCAACAACCGATGCGCCCAGCTGCTGCACATCCTACAAACAGTCCAGTCTTCAGTATACCCTTCGACCTTTCTTGAACCGGATTACTCCTTGATGATCCTATACTTATAGCTTTTAATGCATAGCAAAGGATTCATGACCCAGTCCACGAACGAGTAATTGAACCTGGGTACCCTATACTTCATCCATAACCAAGATTTCAGTTGGGCTTGCTGGAATATCTCTTCAGCATCTACAACTCCTTGCTTGAACACTACCAAGTTCCTATGTTCCCATACACTCCTCACTATGGATGCCCATATGCCTTTCCAAACCATCTCTTGTTTGTTACTGACCTGAGTTAGAGAGAAACTTTCAAAATGATTATGCAATGCGTTATGTTGAACAGAGAGTATGCCAATCCATCTATGACACAGATCCCAAACGCGCACCACCACCTCACATTCCAACAATAAATGTTGGATGGATTCCACTTTAGAAAGGCAAAACACACATGATGTGGATTCCATCATCACCCCCTCCTACTCAAACATTCTCTAGTTGGTAGTCTATCCAGTATGAACCTCCATGCAGTAATCAGAACAGAGGGAAAGGCCAATCCAAAGGAGATCAAAGACCCCAATACTTGTGCCTTCGCCTCTTATGCTCTCATAAGCTGATTTCACTGAGAAACACCCCTTATTATTAACCCCCCACACCCGAATGTCTTGTTCATGCCTTCTAATAAAAGTCCTAGATATGTGAGAATATAGGTCCTTCTCCAATACTGCTTCCCACTCAAATCTAGCCCGCCTCCACCTTAAGTTCCATCCCCATACATCCCCTTCCCACCCGCCTACCTATTCCACTGTTTGAGTCTGATTGCATGATATGGAGTATAGCCTGGGAAATTCAGATTTGAGGTTGGTATTCCCGATCCATACGTCTTCCCAAAATTTTATTCTATCACCACATCCTATCCCCCAACTCATTTCTGCTTGGAACCAACCCTGTCCTCCACCCTGCATGCATACTTTGCGGAGATCCCTCCACCACCAGGATTGCAGCCTAATTGGTAATTGCAACCTCTCACTTTCTTCTCCATATTTCGACTCCAAAATGTCCTTCCATCGTCCTTTTTCATTCGAGAGCCATCGTCATTTCCACTTAGCCAGCAAAGCATGAATGAAATCACGTACATCTAAAATCCCCAGTCCTCCTTCCTGTTTTAATTTGCACACATTCTTCCAACTGACCCATGAGATGGGCTTCTTCTCCTTCCCCCATCCCCATAAAAACCTTCTTTGAATACTGTTGATGTTCTTACAGACTGATTCCGGTGCTCTGAAAATAGATAGATAGTACAGGGGTACCGCCGTGAGCACAAATTTAATAATACAGAGTCTTCCTGCCATTGATAAAAACCTCCCTCTCCATGTGCTTAGCCTAGCTTCCAACTTATCAATGACTGGCTCCCAAAACTTCTTCCTCCTCGGATTGCCTCCAACCTCAAGTCCTAGGTACTTAAAAGGAACTGTCATCTCCGCACAATTCAAGGTCTTCATATAGCAAAGGATATTATTCTTATGTACATTGATGCCTGCAATATTTGATTTATGGAAGTTGATCTTGAGGCCAGAAGTTATCTCAAAACCCCTAAGGATAGCCTTCAAAGTTACTACATTGCTGAAAGAATCCTTACAGAAGAATAATGTGTCATCAACAAACTGTAAAATACTTATCTCAACCTCTTTCCTCCCGATCCTCAAACCGGATAATAAGTTATCCTTTACAGCTTGCCTTACCAACCCAGTCAAACCTTCCGCTACAATCAAGAAGAGAAACAAGGCCAGAGGGTCTTCCTGCCTCAGACCTCTCTCCGGTTTAAATTCATCTGTTGGGCTCCCGTTCACCAACACAGAGATAGAAGCACTTTCCAGACAACCCTGGATCCAACTGATCCACTTCATATGAAACCCCATCTTACGCATCATGTCATAGAGGAATTCCCATCTCACTGAATCATAGGCTTTTTCAAAGTCCACCTTTAGACATAACCCACTTTGTCTTCGTCGTTTGATGTCCTCAATCACCTCATTAGCCATTAGGACACTGTCTAAGATCCCCCTATTCTTTAGAAAAGCCGACTGAAAATCATCAATAACCCTGGGCAACACTTTCTTGACCCTTTCAGCTAACACTTTGGATATAATTTTATACATAGCACCAACAAGTGAAATAGGTCTAAAATGGTCAAGAGAAACAAGGTTCCTACCTTTAGGAACTAGTGCAATGAACGACGCATTGCACCCTTTGGGAATAAAACCTGTTTCATGAAACAAATTCATCACTTCCATAAGATCTTCCTTCACAACCTCCCAACCTTTCTTCAAAAAATTGAAGTTAAACCCATCAGGTCCAGGACTTTTTGATCCTTCGCATTGCCACACAGCATCCCTTACTTCTGCCTCAGAGAATCCCTCTATCAGCCTCAAATTATCGGACAAAGATAAAGACTTAAACTCAACTGCATCGAGTCTTACCCGTAAATCTTTTGTTGCTCTAAATCTGTTTTCAAACCACCTTCTTGCTTCAGCACGAACTGTACTAGGCTCCTCACACCACAATCCTCCTATCTCCACTCCCTTCACCTCATTCCTACTTCTTCTCCATCTCAGTGATGAGTAAAAGAATTTCGTGCAGGAGTCACCATTCTTCAACCAGCTAACTCTAGTCTTCTGGAGCATAAAAGACTCAATTTTGTTATCAACCTCCTTCACCTGGCCTACTAACTCGATCCTCTTCATTCTATCACAACCCAACAGATTATCAATGCAATCTTGGCAATCATAATCCTCTATCTCTTGTAGGATCCTCTTTTTAATCGTCTCCAAATTGCCGAAGATGTCCCTGTTCCTTACTTTTAAATCTCCCTTCAACCGTTTCAGTTTGTCTTTAACCTTCGTGAAACTACTCCCTTGTACTATGTATGAAGTCCATCTATCCTTCACCATTTCCATAAATCCTTTCTCTGCTAACCAGGCATCAATTGTTCTGAAGGGTTTAGGACCCCAATCCTTGTCCACAGATTTCACTACTAGCGCACAGTGGTCGGATACTTCCCTACGTTGCACATATTGTTTGCACAAAGGCCGCATTTGCATCCACTCTTCCGATACCAATACTCTGTCAAGCCTACTCTTCGCCTTCCCATTGGAATTGAACCAAGTAAAATTCTTACCGACAAAAGGGAGCTCGATCAGTAAGTTGGCGTCAATGAAACGGTTGAACTCTCTTATTTCACTTAATTGAGAGCCCCTTTCCATCGTGCCTTTCCTTTCATAATGACTTCTTACTGCATTGAAGTCGCCACAGAAACACCAGATTAGATCATTGGATGCAGATTTGATGCGTGACAGCTCCCCCCACAAAATCTTCTTCTCCCTCAAGGAGCAGGCGGCATAAATATTGACCACCACACACCAGCAATTAGCTTTCACATGCTGCCCAGACACTGCTATGTACCCCTTCCCCTTAATATGGCTGTCATAAATAAATGCATCTGTGCGACACATAGATAGCAGACTTCCCCCACCATTATCCCCTTCGTAATGCACCCATCCAACATTGTTATCTCCCCATAGCGAAAAACACCTCGCATCCGAGATTTGAACCGCTTTAGTTTCTTGCAAACAGACAAAAACCGCATCTTCTTTAGCTATAATGTGTTTCAAGTATCTAGTTTTGATACCTCCCCCCAATCCTCTTATGTTGAGATTTATTATTATCATGACAACCCATCCTTATCCCCCTCCTTGGCCAGTTTCGCAACCCCATGTCTCGCTCTTCCATACACATATATTCTTGAATGACTTCTTCTTCAATCCCATGACAAAAAATCCCTGATATTTTTCCAATCTCCCACAACACTGTTGGTTCAGCCCCATTGCCTTGTTCGCACAGCCGAGAATTACAATTATAAATGTCTCCATCCGAGATTGAGGCAGAGATCTTACCTTCATGTTGATGTTTGGACAGTGCGGAGCGAGCCTGTTTCTCGTGTAACCTTACAGACCGCCTCCTTTGGGGTAGAGATGAATCCCCCAGATCAGTGAGCCCTTTTTTCTTGCGCTGGCGGATTGGAGGAGACCACAAGCCTGTAATTCGCTCCGAGTGGCCTCTTAGGTAGTTTCCCCCTTCAATCGATACGCCTTTTCCATTCCTCTGGTACTCATCTTTCTCCGTTGACCCATACTCCCCATTCTTGTCAAGCTGCACACCTTTCATTGACCGTGTAGTTCCCTCCCAATTCTCTTCAGTCTGCGAATTGCAGTCGTTAACACGTACGAGCGCCTCCTCTGTTTCCCCCTGCATCCCACACGCGTAACCTTCCTTTCCTTCATTTTTCCCACAGCACTCCCTATCGGGCCTTGGCCCACCTTCAAAGGTGGGGAGAGATTGGTCCCTTCCGGTCTCGGTTTGGGCCTCCAGATTTCCCACTTGGCCTAGACCGTTAATTTTAAAAGCTAAAGAAGATACTTCAATATCTACTACCACTTTAGCCAAGTCAGCATGTATATGACTACTGTTATAGGTCTCGGTGCACGCAATAGCTGTAAGCAGGCCTACTTCAGCACCTTCCATTTGTGTCCTTCTCTCACATACTTCTTTCATGAAAAAAGAGCAGCTTTTCCCCTGCTCATCTATGTACTTTGCATTTGATTCCTTAAAAAACTGCTCTTTATATGATGTTCCCAAAATGCCCCTTGACTTTGCTTCCCTTTCGTCCTCCTCCTTCCATGAACGGATGCACTCCCCTTCCCACTGGCGGAGCTCATCCTCACCACTTTTAACCGATAATGAAGATTCTTCTACGTATGTCTCCGACGACGATTCATTAACTGTTGACTCATAACTATTGCACTTGCATATGCCTCTTCCATCTGTAACAACTTCCTCCTCCATGACAATGCTACACCACATGTCGTTCAACCTCATACTTTTTGCCCACCTTAAACTATGACTTAGAGAGGTATGCACCTGAAATCTAGCGAACTCTACGTTCTCCCAGGATAACGTAGCATCATCGACAAACACCAGCTTTACCTCTTTGCCCACCACCTTCGTAAACCCATCCATATTCCACAAGGCTAAAGGCAGCCCGTAGCACCTCACCCATACACGTTTATGGTCCACTACAAAAGCTGGCGTCCACGGCTTAATACTGACGAAAACACTATCCACCCATTGCTGGTTATCCGAGTAGAACATTTCGAAAACCATCCCTTCTTTCAGTGTCAATAAGGCAAAGTTATCCCCTAAGAACCTTACTTGCATCAAGTTTATGCCTCCTTTTATGAACTCCTCATCCACCTGGTCATAGCTTAATTCTTCCTTAAACTGGCCTATGCTACTTCTGACCATCCATGGTAGCGATTGCTGAAGACATTTGACCGAAGGTTCTTTCCAGCTTGCCTGGCTTGCCCCTGTAACCACTTCAATGAAAGACCTACTTTCTTGCTTCTCCACCCATACTTGTTTTCCATTCTCCCCCCATGCTTGCTTTCCATTCTTCTCCTTATTAGACCCGTTTTCCTTCTGTTGCTCCTTCCCTTCCCCACATCTATGTTTCTCATAACCCTTCTACCATACCTTACGTTTTACTCCTGAGTCCTACGGTATTTCGGGATGTTAACATGTAGTTTCCGGTTACCAACAATTATTTGGTCAAGCTCACTTTCCAGCCATCTCACATTTCTAACGTCGAAAAATCTCACAAAGTCAAACCTTCTCCCCCATTTATTCAACCTTCGAGAGACAAACACTTCTTTCACTCTGGCCCATCTTTGAAACACTTTGAGCAAATCTGTTTCCGTATAACCATGTGGGAAGTTGGAGAAGAAAAATGTTGTGTAGTCCTGTGATGAACCATGGTCTCCATGCCACTTTCTGGTGTTTACGCCCCCTCTCATCCCTGTGATGTACTTTCACAAACACAAAAAAAAATTCTGGGTGGTATGATTCTTGATAATAAAACTATTGTCAATTTTACACTCGGACTAGTTGGAGACAACATGGGAAGACTAATGTTAAGAATTACACCAATTGGAAAGCACGATGAGTTCCATATATGTTTTTTCAGCTCACATTTATCATTCCTCCTCTTTCGCAACTCATCCTTTGTTATTTTCCAGCTTCTCGCTATTTTCATTCCTTCGCAGCTATTCATCTTCTTCCATAAGGAAATCCCGATGCACCTCCATTTTTCGTTCCACCACAGGTTCGTTTGAGTTCTTTCGTAGCTCCATTTGGTAAGGAAATCCCAATACACGTGTGTTGTGGTTATTTTGTTTATTTGTTTCTAAGTTCATTAAATGCATTTTTATGTCATTGCAATGAGGTTGAAGGGGTGTGGTGGTGGTGTACGTTGCTGATAAATGAAATTAGTTGAAAGGTGAGTTTGATGATTTTTTTTTTTTCAATTTAATGAGTTTCTAGACGAATCTAAAATTTGAGTGAATTTTCAAATACAGGTTAAGGAATTCTTGAAACTACTCGAAATTGTATATTGAATGACCACATTTTTTTGTTATTAGAATCTACGTTGGATACATCAAGTCAAGTGCAAGATGAGTGAAGTTAATGTGGGTACAATTTAAGGTATGTAATTTAATTATATACATGTTATTTATTTCCTTTTGAACATTATAATTAAATGCTTAGCTTATGTTCATATTGAATTGTACTATAATAAACAAAATTGGAGTGCTATATAATGCAATGAATGATGGTTATTATGTGAGCCAAAAAATGAAATATTTGAGATTAGAAACTTCACTGTCACTTGAGTAAAATCATTAAATAGAAAATAAGCTTAGAGACAAAAAATAACTAGTTATAATAGTAACTCTAAATTAATTTTTATTTAACAATTTTTAAAAAAATATGTTTCACTAATTTATTCATAAATTAACTATTTTTGTTTATGAACTAATATGAAATTACGACGCCTTACAGTATTTCAGGGATACACAATAATTTTACTTTGTGTACTAGTATGGCCGACCGATACGCTAACGTGGCTCGGTCTCCCTGACCGAGCTAGCCGAGACACCATGCACGGCCAGACTGATTGACACATATAACCATTAACGCTCAAACCAAGGTCAGTGAAGCTAAACTACCATTAAGAATTAGGTAATGCAACCATAAGTGTGATTCATTCCACTAATCAGGCCCAATGAGGTAAGCCCATTAAAATAATATAAATAGAACACATTCAAAGGAGCAAAGTATGTCATTATTACTGAACACCTACCCGAGTGTCAAACACCCTTTACTGACTTGAGCGTCGAAGTGTCTTCTGCAGGTACCTCCCTCATTTGGCATTCACCCGAGACCGAGAGCCAAAGGAGTAGCACAAAGGAAAGAAGGATCCTAGTGAAGCCCTAGCAACCTTCTCGAAGGAAGGAGGAAGACAAAGACTTCAATAGTTGTCTAGGTCCCATCTCCCTAGCAGGAACACTTTGAAACACTTAACTACATCAAATTGGCATGTTAAATTGGTGAGGTATAACTAGTTTTTAAACTTCAAAGTTGATTTTTTTTTCCAGTATAATTTTTTTTTACAATAGTTGACCTATATCTTTGATAATATTAAATAATGTGGAGTCATGAATGTTATATCAATTTTATGATTTGATTATAAATAATAAGTTATTAGCGAATGTATAATTTATTTGATGCGGATTGATATTTTTTTTTATCAACAAAGAATAATTAGATTCAATGAGACATTTTAGGAGTGTCCCAACCCTTTTACAAACTTCACCTGCAAAATCTATTAGCAAGCTAAACTAAAACTAAAGCACAATAGATAATAAGCATTCTCCTGAATTTCTTCAAAGTTTTCTTTTATGGGTTTTTCCTTCTTCAATTGGTGCTTAGAACTACAAGTATGTATGCTCTCGATTAAAAAAGGTTTTTAGGGTGGCGGGTTGGTGTTTGTTTTGTTTGTTAGGGGATTTAACTATTGAGGCAGTTGGGGTGAGGTAGGGTTCAGCTATTTGGTTTTGCCAGTATTGGTACTGGACATTTCATGCGGGGATTGATGTATTCGGAGAATGGAGTGCTTGTTTCTATGTTCTTTATAAGGGTTGGACTACCCCTTAACTGGACCACATTTATTTATTTTTTCTTGCCGATAAAAAAACATAGATAACTCTACTACCCACTACCAGCACACCAATTTCTTATGAAAAAAAAAATAGTAACTGATGGCTCAAACTGCATAATATTGATGCGAATTGATTCATGACAAATATAGCACAAGTGTCCCTTCATTCAGATAAGGAGGACTTATGGTTATCGAATGATTCACCCTCCTATAGCTTCTCGGTAAAATCAACATATTCAAAGCTAGCATATTATGGTAATGGAAGTATAATTGGTCATTTTGTTGATCTTTGGAATCTAAAAGTAATGCCCTTACCTCAGTTTTACGTGTGGAGGGCCCTGTTGGATATGATTGCTACTAAGCAGAATCTTCACAAAAGGGGGATAATAATGAGTGATACATCATGTCCTCTATGCGGGAGGGAGGAAGAGTCAACTCCACACATCCTCATTATGTGTAATGTCTCAAATTCAGTATAGAATATGTGTAGTACGGTGAACCACAATGTCTTGGAAAATCACTTTGACCAGTTTTTCTGTTTGTGCTTTAACAAAGAGGGTAATAAGTTGTGGAAAAGTTTGTGGATTTCCTTGATTTGGTGCATTTAGAAGCATAGGAATAAGATTATTTTTAATCAAGCAAAGACTGATGTAGAGGAAATCTTTACCTTAGCACAGGTACAATCTTAGGCATGGATGAAACATAAAGTAAGGAAAGTAAACTTCTCTTTTTCTGATTGTATTTTATCCCCACAAATTTGCATTAACATGGTAATTAAATAACTTATTCGGTTTAATGCATGATTTACCTTGCCTTTGCTTTGCTTTTTGTCTAGTATTGCTGGTTTTGTGCTTTGGAAATCTGGTATATGAGATTTGTTTTGCATAGAGGTGTAGTTATGTTTAGTTGTTGTGATGGCTGTGAGGCGTGAGAGGTATGATATTTTGGTGCAGGTCATCAACAAAAATGTCAGAATGGAATGACTATGTTTTTATTGTGGCTTTTCTTTGTCATCAAAGCTAGTTTACGCAACCTTGTAAAGGGTTATGGCACACGGAGCAAGGCAGTGTAGATTAACACATTGCAAAGTTCATCTTAAAATTGACAATTCAGAAGCAATACATTTCAACCAGATGGAGCAGATAAAGGAACAAATTCACAGAATGGATTCTGCCACTCACTTTTTAAAGCTCAATCTGACGAGGACAAGTTTTTTTAAGCAGTGTAAGTAGGAAGAGGTGCTAGTGGTGGGGCACTTCCAATATGAATTGTTCGATAGAAATCAAAATTTGTTTTTGGGGTTGGAGTGAAGATTAATGATGTACTCAAGCTTTTGGTGAGAGTGGTGAAAAGGAGTTCAAGCTAGTTGTTGTTGTTGCAACTCCTTTTATATGCACCACTCTTATGTATCAACACTTTTTTGGATTTGGAGCTCAACAAACCTGATGGGGATCATACTAAGGGGGAGTTGTGGTGGTGGGTATTGGAAGTTTTGGTGCGTGGGAGTGGGATGAAGTTGTTGGCAGCAAGTGCCATTCATATGACTGCAGTTTTAAGTGCGGTGGCTGGCCTTATCATGTGGCACTTTAGAGCATCTTTTTTTAGGTTACCTTTGAAGGAATTGGTGTTGATCCAAAGTTTCTTTGGAGTAAAGATTTTTGTAGGGTGAGCCCAAATATGATTTGTGTTTGATCTAAGATCTTATCTATGCTATGCTGTAATTGTATTGTTTAAATCTTTAAGCATATTTAACTTTGCTAGACATTTTAGCAGGGACTTTTTCTTTCTGGTATGAGTATTGGTGTAATCAGGGTTGGGACACCCCTAATGTGTCCCATTTTTTAATTCTTTTATATTCTTTGCCAAAAAAAATCACAAATTAGAATAAGTATTGTGGGGCTATGCATTGTTTCCTCTATCAAAAAATTGTATATATTTTTTACATGGATTGGTACATCCTAAATATATTATTTTATTTTATTTTCAATAAAAAATAATCAATATAAAAAAAATAGATAAAAACAATAATAAATATAATGTAAATCATGGTTGTATGTGTAATTTGATAAGTATTAGGAATTACATGTAACTAATTTAGAAAATGGATATACCGCATACAACGCTTCACTATAGAATTGTCATCGTAGGTAAAATTATAATATTCATTGTATCTATGACAACAATTTGAAATTTTCAACAAATACCTCTCAAACCACCATTAAATGTTATTAAAATATTTTTTCAGTTGTAAGAATTTTTTTATTCAGAAAAAACAAAAAATACTAAATATTTACACAATATTTTAGCTATTTGATAGGGAAAAATAGTTATTTTAGTCTTTTTACAAAAGAAAAACTATTTAACACTTTTTTTCTCCAATTTGAATGGATTGAAGATTGCACACATGTCATATTTTTCTTCCTCCACATGTTACACGAAATAAAGGAGGAAAATAAAATACTATTAAAAAGTTTTCAGTCTTTTCCTATCGGTTTCCCTTTTAGACTTAATCAAATAGTGTATAAAATTATGTGATTTTAATCTCTCATTACATCATAGAGTAACTATATTTCAAAATATTTCAAACACAAAAATTATCTGTTACCAATGATATGATCAAGAAAGGTATGTGATGGCATGTGTATTCCTACTTCACACAACTCCTTGACTTGCAAATAAATATGGATGATATGGCTGCAACATATTAGTGAAATGGATGTGTAGTTGCAATTAAAAGAAGTTACAGGGAATGAATTGCAATTTTGAAAAGAAAAAAAGTCAGAAAGAGAGAGTGGAGAGGGTTATGGTAAAGTTTATATGATTGGAATATAAGCTGATTCAGCACTAGGAAATGATACTGTTATAATTATCAAATCATGGGCTCACTCATGACCTTTGGTTGGTACCAGCTTTCTTGATAAATGTGTTTGAGAAGACAAAAGCAAAGTTCAAAGACAGAAAAAAATAATTTTGCTCAGGCAAAACAAAAGGTACCAAGTTCTCTCACTGTTCTGTCATAGATCTGACACCACTGCCTCACTGTGTGCCTCAGATTCCGTTCTTATCTGCATCTTTTCCTTCCTCCTCAGTTTTGAAACCCAATAGAATCCACTGGAAGAGCCATGCAAACCTCACTCACACTTACCACCCACCTACTGCTCCTTGTTTCTTCTTCTGGTTTCTTCTTAATTTCAACTCTAGTTGTGTTTCAAATAGTGATTTCTAGTATGAATTTCTTGGCAAAACAACTTCTTTTTGCTTCACAAAGAAATGAGTTACTTTCCTTTACACCTTCTAAATCACTAAGCCAAAAGGGCACAATAATTGCGGACTTCTTCTTAGTACCAAGATTTTTATAAAATACTTAATGGTTAAGATAAGTTAACAAGTAAGGAAGAAGATGAAGAGTACGTCCAGGAGAAAAATAAGCCGCAATCAGTCAAAATGTTAAGGGAAAGAAAAGTGCAGAATCTAAAGAAACAGTGAAAGATAAAATAATAGATACATGTCACACAACTCAACCACATAAATTTGAACTCTTTGTACTTAATTTTGAATACAAACATGGTAGAAAGCCAAAAGCAATTACCACACAGAAGAAGATGGTTTTAAATGCTTATGCCATCACCAACACCATTTTGTCACCATCTATGTAAGAAAGAAATAGGTAGGTACATACATAGATATAGAAAATAGAATATCTCTTTCTATACATTTCCAGCCAAAAAGGGAGATATTTAATTTTGCTAAAGATGATGACAACAACAATACTAACAAAGATCTCACTGAGACAGGCAATATATTAATGGTGATGAACTAAAATAAGAACTATGAAGATGACCATTACAATAGTGACTATGCCCATACATCGATCTCCTTGTCATCTTCAATTTTTAGCTAGCTCTAGCTATATATGGTTCATATATGTGCTGGTATATGCCTCTGAGTTCTGACTTACCGGTTAATTTGATATAGGGTTTGGACCACTTGGAACTTCATGAGCCTCAGCTCCAAATTCTCTTCTAGCAGCATCCTTAGAAGATGGAGTACGGGATTTGTGGCTATTCTGAGGGTGCATGGCTGTGGTAGACATGGTTGATTCTGATGCTTTGGTGCTTTCCCAGGAGGCCATGGTAGAAGGGTGTGGTTGGTGGGATAGATTGATGAGGAGGAGGAGGATGAAGAAAAGTGTGAGAAAGTGAAGAAAAGAGGGTGATTTTGAGCAAGGTTCTGAGATTGGTGATGATGATTTAGGTTCTGCCATGCAATTTGAAAGAGAAGACCACCCCCCAATACCCCACAAGGGTTCAATATCCATCAACCAGCTCCAAGGCTAAGAAGAGGGAGAAAGAACAATAGTGGCAGAATAGTAGAGAGAAACAGAGAGAGAAAGTGAAGAGAGGATGAGAAGCTTCAGCAAAAGTGATTTTGGTTGGAGGTAGTGAAATTCGATGCACATTTGTCCAAGAACCAAGACCAACTTATTATGGAAGTTTTTACATGAAAGGTGTTCATCATAGGTCACTGAATTTACCAAAATGACCATGCCTGATATTATGGAAATAAAAGTTGTGATTATTATTTTAAAAGAGAAGGGTAACCTTAATATATCAAACAATGATGACTCAGAATAAGATTCAACCAATATTTCTCAATTATCATTAAGTATACTTTCTTTATACTATGATTACATAATTGGTTTTCTGTTGCTGAATTTCAACTCATTTAAGCTAATTAACCTTTTTTCTCTAATTGAATTTTGTAACTAGTCACATCCCTTGTGGAAATAAAATAATATTCTTAACCAAATTTCATCTTTGATTACTTTTTTGTTCAGAATATAGAATCTCCATGTACATAAAATTTGAAAGCAGATTAATGTTAGTGTAGAGTTGATTTATTGAAAGCAAAGATGGACCATTTAATTTGGAGTTTTAAGGAAACTATAACAGCATAATATTGAAGTCCCTAGCAAAATATTAATAAGAATTTTTTGGCTGGGACCATTGTGTAGTTGAAAATGAAATATTATATAAAGAATCCAGAAAGGTAAAGCCATTGGCACGAGAAGGAAAGAAGGAGCAGAGTGTGGTAAAAGGAGGTGTGGTGGCTTTTTCTTGTTTGGCTGCTTCTGCAAGAAATCTTTCTTTGACTTGGAGAACCCTAAGAAAAGAAAAAAATATCGATTATGTTCCTTCAATGCTTCACCTTTTCCCCATGCAAACACAAGGTTTCAAAACCCTCCTTTTTTTTCTTTTACTTTTCTTTTAATGCTCCATGAGAGTCAAGATACGCCATGTTATTGGTATATATAGTATGTATTTGTACATACAATACTCTAAGCTAAAAAAATGGAGTTATTATATATTATTAGATATCCTACCTCAACTAATATGAGTAAAATTAAGTATAAAAAGTTAATTTTAATTGAATGTATTGAATCATTTGGTAAATATTTAATTGTACAAGATTCATATTTAAAATATTTATTTTCTTGATATAAGTGAATCACAAAAATTAGTTTGAATCTAAATGTTAAAATATACGTATACCTATACTATTGCAGAAATAAATAATAAAGAATTGAAGGATTCAACTCCATCTTCTATTTGATAAAGAAAAAACAAAATCTTGTGTGCTTTCTTTAGTTTTTTTATAAAATACTATTATAAAAGAAAGGAATATTGTGAACGCATTAGACACTCTAGAGATGGTTTGAAAACAATGAACTTGATTAGAAACAAAGTAGTATTCCCAGGAAAGGAATGGTAATTTGCTTTATGTTTAAGATTCGATCGAAATATATTCTTCCAAACTCAAATCCATATCACTCCCTTGTTCTTTTTGTTTCTTTTCATGTCAAAAAAAGAAAGGTGGAGAATCCATATTCCATGATATTGGTTTATAGTAAAACTGTTCCAGCAAAAGGTTTCTATTATCACGTAATCATTATTCCATAGTCACAGATTACGAAAATCACAGTTATTTGATAAATGGTTACATAAAATATAATATATTATAGGTTATAGATTCAGAATGATTAAAGGATAAAAACATTTTACATTAAGTAAATATAGTCTTATAAATAAAATCCATTTTTTAATATTATATTTTAGAAAGCCAAAGAAAGAACTTCACTTTATTGAAGTACATATATACCAGACACAGTTAAAGAGATGGAAACAATGGCTCATTGCAAAGCTCAGAAAACTTTTATTTAACAAAAGTTGGACCACTGGTAAGTTTAGATAAAAACAGTGATACCAGAAATATTAGAGTTATTTTATTGTAACTTTAATAAACCAAGATATGAATACCCAGATGAAAGAAAAGAATAAGGGGTTTTTGATTGATTAAAACAAAGGTTATTGGTATGAAAAGATGTTAAGAAAACCTAAGGAAAAGCGAGGAAGAAACGCTGAAAAGGGGTGTGGGCACATGGAAGAAGCATACACAGTTTTGCTTTTGGAAATTAGAATTGGGAAAGAGAGACGGAAAGTAAAGCACATAGATATACTCCTTACGAAATATAAGCAAATTTTCTCATTTAACAGTGAAAGAAGCCAAACAAGCAGTGACACTATGTCTCCCATGAAGGGTGTGCATGGGTCCCCACAACCTACTATCCTTGTTACAGAGATATGGAGACTCATAGATAGTATAGTACGTTAAGGTCTTGTTTGGTATTTCACTATTTATCCATCATTTTCACTCCTCTTAATTACTTTTATTCATTAATCATTTTTTTTCTATAGTTTTGGCTTTTGTCCCACCATATTTGTTTAACTTGAGAAGAATTTGAGAAGGGGAAGATTAGAGTGGAAAGAAAAAAGAAAGGTGAATGCATATCTTTCCAAAAATCCAGGCTATATTCTCTCCATTTCTATAAAAACATTTTATATTAATTTAATTTGTTAAGGCACATGAATTGGGTACTATTTAATTTATTGAGTTTGTTCAGTGTATTTTGGGTATAGATTACATGATTTTAGGAATCTTGAGGGTTGGGGTGGGTGAGAATCAAGAGGGAATGTACTCATATTTGTTTGGTCTTGCTGTCCTTAACTGTGCATGTCTGGTAGCTGGAAGTCTCAACCATTGGATCACAAAGCAGGTAAGTTTTTTCATAAGCTTTTCAAAAAGAAAATAAGAGAAAACAAACATAAATGAACTCCTTATAATATAAAATTCATTTATATACAAGTTAAAGTAATTTTATAACTTATTTAAAAGAATGTGTAAAAAGATTGAGAAGAAATTATATTAAATAGGTTAATTTGGAGATGTGAAATTTGGAGATAATTTTGATTTTGGTTCTTAATTTTTTTTTAAAAAAAATAGTCTCTTGAAAAAAAATATATATATAAAAAAATAATATATATATATATATGATGTTTTCTTATGTAAATATGATTAGTGAGGAATATAATGAACAAGGAGAAAAAGAACTTCAACATTTAATAAAAGAAGCATGAAAAGAAAATAATAAAAAAGGAAAACTTCGATGATTTTACATGAGAAAGACTCGAAAAAAATAGAAGAAGGAAGAAAGTACTCAAATTTTATAACTTAATCACAAAATATTTTTTTATTCTCTTAGAATATTCTATAATTCAAGAGTCATTAAAGGACATATGTTGAACCAAAATACGCTTGTTGAAAAGTCACATGAAGAGCTTCTAACTAATACATGTCGCTTTCATTTATTTTATCAGCAATAAAAAATATATAAAATGGGAGTACTAGGAGGTACTTGAACCTACATACAAAACACAATAACAACTGAACATGATCCATAAGAGAACCAAATTGTACCCAAAACTCTATAAAAACCTACAATCGTTATGTATCATATAATACCCAAAATACCATTGTTGTCCACAAAAAAAAAATCAAAGATTCAAAACAACAAATGGTTGTAACTTTCATAATGATAGTTATAACTACTTCACTTGGATTTTGATCATTCCATGCGCCACATGTACTTCTTGGAAGTGTAATAATAAGTTTTTCCTTAATTTTTAGAACTACCATATGCACTACAAGAAAAAACTGTATTTCCCATAGATAATTACCCATGAACATTTTTTAGTATGTAAATAGGTTTTTATCTACCAAAGATTTCGTAGGTAATGTTATTGAACATAAAAAAAAAAGCTAAAATGAGACACTTTATGTACGAAAGTTAGGTGGTAAGAAAGTTTTTAATGTATTTAAAAAAAAATTATGTTGTTTCCTCCTGAGAAACATAGTTTCCCTCCACCGAAACACTCTCACTCTCTCACGGTAACACTCTTGCTCCCTTGACTAAAACAACTTTCCTAAACTGAATCACTGGAGGTTTTCTTTGAAAATGTCAATGGAGGTTCTCAAATCCAAATCCAAACCATCCAAACCGTGAGAATGTGAAAATCAAAACTGTAACACCTTCAAAGCTCTGAAACGCCCAAAGAATGAAAATTTGAAGTTCCCGTTTTTGTCTGTGTTCCCAGTCTCGGTTTCGTTCCAAAATTTGAACCCAAATTCGTGTCTTCCCAAATCTACACTGAAATCCCCAATTCTTGGTTTCAATTTGTGAAACCAAAAGCCCTAATCTAGTGTTGGTGATTGTAAACCTAAATCCTGAATGGTGACTTCGAAAATGTAGTGAAAGCGTCGTCATCGTGGCCTGAAGCACAAGCAATTCAAGAGAGATTTACGGATGCTTATTCATCCAGTATTGAGAAAGGTATTGAATTTTTTTTTCTTTCGTTTATTGTACGATAATGTTCAGGTGGATTACTTTACATTTAAAGTGAGCGGTGCGGTGGTGAGTGGTGTCGTGGCTCACTGCTTCCACCGTTTAGCACCTATGAATAATACCTAATGTAATGGAAGAAATATAATAAGCAATAATACACATATTCCCTTACCTCTATTTCCTTCTCCGTTCACTATTCTGTTCTTTTCTCTGTTCGGAATTCCCAATTGGGTTTCCTTCCTTTAGCTTTATCTTGGGTTCAATTGGGAACCCTATATGACATTTTTGTTCTGTCAGTTTAGGGTATTTTACAATATACTTTAAATGTATTGATATTGACAACCTATTGTGATCTCATAGTTATTGTTTCATATGGGACCTTGAAGTGGAGAAGCTGGTATTCTGTGACCTTGAAATGGAGAAGCTGGTATTTTGTTTTCTATAGTGCAGGATCAAAATTTGGATGTAAGTCTTCTTTTCCAAGAACTTAAATTTGGTGGACAACATTCGTAATGGCTCCTTCATATTTGGCTATTAAGCTACACTAGTTTACGGTAATGAAGGGTATGCCATGATGAACAAGGGCAATGTATGGGCATGGAATTTTGTAGCAATATATTTCTTAATATATTACATATTCTTTCAAGTCTTTATATATTTCTTTCCTTTTTGTCAGATGTTGGTATGTTACAATGTTTAGTCTATAGACTTTTGTGTTCATATGCAAAGTTGCTCTAACAAATGGAAGCGGGCAGACTTTTATGCTCATATGCAAAGTTGCTCTAACAAATGGAAGCGGGCTAGCCTTTTGTACTTTGAAGACTAAACATTTATCTTAAAACTAGGTGTTATCAAATGATTTGGATTGGAAGTGACATTAGTAAGAATACTATCTTCTAGATAAATAGTCTTTTCTTATTGTCAATGATAAAGTGTTTTAGATATTGGGGTTAAATATTTTATGTTGACACAGATCTCTGAGATAAAGATAGTTGAAGTTCCTGATGTTGACTTATCGAAAGTTGGGGTTACAAAGTTTGGAAACTTCAGTGTGGAAGTAATAGACCAATCTTTGACTATCTGGAGTTACTGGAGGTGAAAATAATTTGTTTGCATCGTTATAATCTTTCAGTTACATACCACTATAATGTAAAAATGTAATAAAATATTTCACTTGAATTAGATCTCATTCTTGTGATTTTTACTTAATTTATTTATTGGTTTGTTATATTCCCTGCAGACAGTATTTGATTTTTAGCTAATCCAAGGGTCTTCTTTCTCGTTCAGATTGTAGGTAGTCATCTTACTGAAGGTGAAAATAATTTGTTCATTCTTGTGAATTTTACTTAATTTATTTATTAGTTTGTTATATTCCATGCAGACAGTATTTGATTGTTAGCTAATCCAAGGTCTTCTTTCTCGTCCAGATTGTAGGTTCATCTTGTTCCCTAAATATTGCAAATATTGAGTTATTTGGGATTAGATGTTGCTTTGGATTTTATTCCTTTTAGTGTACTTGTTTATTTTGGTCTTAGAGGTCAAAGTCACTCTACAAATAATGGCTTTTGTACATAGTTTGCTTTGTCCCACAACCCTCTTCACATTACTATATAGTCTCTTCACATTGAATGAACCAAAAAGCTTCAACATCACCCAAAAGAATCCTTGGTTTTCTGTGCTACTTCAACATCACCCAAGGTCGTTGGATCCAAACATAGTCGCTACGTATGACTTAGAGAAGAAGAAAGGATTGATGGGATGTTAAATGTTGATCATTGTATTTGTGATGGGAATATTGAATTGCTATTTCATTATGATATATATTTTTCATGCTCTTTTCTGTGATTAATTTGTCCTATCTTTTCAATTTGTCATCTGAATCAACTTAGTTGTACTTCAAAAAATTTGTAGTTTGATGAGATTGTTTTGTATTAGCAGAGAGTATTATCTTAATTGCATTACTCTTGCAGTCTCACATTCATTATTTATACCTTAATCCCCCTTGTATTTTTTAAATGCAAATAGAATGAGTAAATATGAGTTATTAAGACCTTTATATCTCGATGAATTCTTTTTACAGTAAAATATAAAGTTAGAGAAATAGGAGTCCAAATTGTAGTGCAAATGGTTAATGATTTATTGTTATAAACTTACATGTCATCTACATCTTCATGATCTTACTGGCGTTATTGTATTCTAAATTCTGAAGAAGGATGAGTAAATACAATAAAATGAAAGTACTTGAGAAAGTTGAAAAGGACTTAGCAGCTGTGACAGATCAGTATGTGTCACGATAGTGGAATAATAAGTAGCATTATTTCACTAATTCGGGTTTTAAGGCTTTATGGAATGAGTAGTTTATGCAAAGAAATAGTTTCTAAGAGTAAGTTATAGGTGTTTGGAATGAATGTGTAAGTTATAGGTCTGACATGTGTCTTTTCTTTTTTTGTCTTGAATATTTAGGAACTCTTAATGTTTACCCTCTGTTGTAATTTGGTAATACTAGTGCAAAACATTAAAATGATCTATTGAGAGATATGGTCATCAAATATGGAATCATTAAAAGGATCTTGCAATCTTGTATGTGTTTTCCCCTTGTTATGTGAGACTGTTCACTTCCTTGAAACTCTTCTCCCTTCACTTCCTTATATCTTCTAACAACATGACAAAGTTGTTCCTGTGCTCCCAGCTGTTTTCAATAGGGGCCAAAATAGTGCTTTTCACATGTTATGGTAGTGCTACCATGATTTAGATTTCAAAATTCTATTTCTACCACTAAAGCATCATTGTTAGGGTTTTCCGGATACAACTGCAGTTTCTCTCTCTTTTTGTATTACATTTTTCGCTTAATAGATATAGTATTTGAATTAATTCACTGTTTACCATTCCATGAAAAGGTACCTTTGTTCCTTCCTACTTTATTACAATTTTTTTTTCTTCTTGTGCTATGTTCTTCCTGATTCACACTGTAAATTTTTATCTAATTCATCTTTTATTTTATTTTTCATTTTATTACTATGCTCTTATGCCTGATTGATGGTGATTGTGTGTATAAACTGTGACTAATTATTTATCTTGAGTTTCTTTAGTTTTTTTTTTGTTTGAGTATTCATTTGTCTAATATATGAACTATTTGTTCGTATTTAAAATGATGATCATCCTGCTATAGTGATTTCAGAGTTGGCCACTATGTAACATATGAGATCTAAAACTGTGGTTGCCACATTGTTTGCTCCCAAAAAATTTCAGTACCAATGTTCCTTCTATTTGTGCTCTCAGCTTTTGTACCACCTTAACCAACACCTGGAAAAACCAGTACCAATGTTCCTTCTATCTACTTCATTTTCCTATTACTTCAACCAATGAGACACACCAAGGCTGAATAGCTCTAAAGGACCTGAATCATTTACACACAGCTCTAGCACACCCTTGCCTATGAAGAGAAAATATTCAAAAAAAACAACCCTCTCCAGCACCTACTTCTCTGAACTGCCCTTGCATGATCACATCTGACAAATATACTGACTTGCTTCTTCCTTCCTTGACCAAAAAATGAGTACTAAGATTCATATACTCATTCATACCAATCTCCCAACAACAACTCAAACCCTTGCCACAGATTTTGCTCCAACCAAAGAGTGGACCTCAAAATAAACCACTTCAACAGTCTATCTCCCACTCCTCCGCAAATATGAGGAGAACTTGGTCTGCATATTGCGAAACCTACTAGGATGTGTAGCAATTTAAGCTTAAGCTAAACCAAAAGAGCATCAGAGAAAAACCTTGCCTTTCAACAAGGAACCAATCTCAAAAAGACACTTTTAGCCTTACATAAGCCTGCTGCCAGTTCTTAAAAAATCGTAGGCTTATTGCTCTTGATTCTACTTAGATTACTCTAAATCAGAACATCATTCCAATCTCAAAAAGACACTTTTAGCCTTACATAAGCTTGTTTCCAGTTCTTAGAAAACCGTAGGCTTATTGCTCCTGATTCTGCTTAGATTACTCTAAATCAGAACATCATTCCAATCTCAAAAAGACACTTTTAGCCTTACAGAAGCCTGTTGTCAGTTCTTAAAAAACCGTAGGCTTATTGCTCCTAATTGTGCTTAGATTACTCTAAATCAGAACATCATTCCAGTACAGAGCAAGAAAATTATACCACCTAGATACCACCTTATAGAAGGCTTATTGTGCATGCCTTCAATGTAGTTCTGTTATACCTCCTAGATGGTTTAGGTAGCAGCACATCAACCTCTAACCACACCTTTTCCACCCTTAGCCACTCCAGTTTGTTTCTTGCATCTCCATCTTATCAAATTTCCTTACACCAAGTCCTCAGACCACACCTTTTCCACCCTTAGTCACTCTAGTTTGTTTCTTGCATCTCCATCTTGTCAAATTTCCTTACACCTAGTCCTCAAAGACTGCTTCAACTCATATTATAGAGATTTATTCAATATTATTGTTTTGTCCTTCGTAGGAGTAGTTTCATATTAATAACTAATATAAATTATTAATGTTAATATACCTGTGTGTAGTTGAGAAAAGAAGATATTGAAGTTGGACTGTAGTTGAGAAAAGAAGATATTGAAGTTGGACTGTAGTTGAGAAAAGAAGATATTGAAGCTAGACTATAGATGAGAAAAGAAGATATTGATGTTGGATTGTAGTTGAGAAAAGAAGATATTGAAACTGGATTATAGTTGAGAAAAAAAGATATTGAAGTTGCACTTTTGGTGAATATGAAAGTTGGGCCCAGAAAAGCATGTGAGTATGTTTATATCACAATTTATTTATATTATATTACAATTTATTTATGTTGATAGTAGTGATTAGGCTAAGAGTTAGGTACTGCAAGTTAGATTACAAATTAATTTTTTTTATGAACTAAGTTTATTTTGTAGAGAAATTCATTTCATTTTCTTTAATTTTTTTCCGTACATACAGAATTGTTCCTGAGAGAATGTCATCCTTCTTTGGGGTCTGAAGTCACAAGTTTCATGTTTGATGTTTGTAGTTGTGTGATCAGCTTCACCAGCTAATAACAAACAAGGCTGGATAAGCATGTGAGTATGTTTATATCACAATTTATTTATATTATATTACAATTTATTTATGTTGATAGTAGTGATTAGGCTAAGAGTTAGGTAGTGCAGGTTAGATTACAAATTAATTTTTTTATGAACTAAGTTTATTTTGTAGAGAAGTTTATTTCATTTTTTTTTCTATACATATAGAAGTGTTCCTAAGAGAATGTCTTCCTTCATTGGGGTCTGAAGTCACAAGTTTCATGTTTGATGTTTGTAGTTGTGTGATCAACTTCACCAACTAATAGCAAACAAGGTTGAATATAGTAGAAATTCATAAACTGTAACATTGGGTAAGTGGATGAAAATAAAACTGTAACACTAGGTCTGTAACAATGGATATACGTTAATGAAGGCAATGATGTTAAAGAAAATGATCTCTTTTAGCCAAATCGTTTTAGCGTTTTGATTTAAATATTCTTATGATATGTTAGAGTAGAAATGAAAATATTAGTCTCAATTAATTATCTTTAATTACCTTTAATGTGGGTCTAACTAACAGGAGACATTTACAAAATTTACATCACACAATCATGGGCCCATGTCTTATTGTTTGTAAACATTTGAAAGCAAGAAAACCAAACGGGTCAATCTTAGTTTTGCTCTCAAATTTTCAGCCACCTCATGCACAACAACACATTTACCAAAGTCTTCTAAAATAAGAAAATTCTAAATTCTAAACTCCATCTTTGTGATTTTATTTTGTAAATTTTGAATATACATTATTTTTTCCTACAATATTGTTATGGCTATTTAAAAATTTAGAAACCAAAAATGAATTTCTTAGATACAAAAACTTTTAATAATCACTTGAAACAAATTTTGTAAAGATAAAAATCAAACAAATTTTATATTTGTGGTATAAAATTCCTATACAAATTTTCTATAAAATTATTATAAGCACAATTAAGAGCAAATAAGGAAATTTTTTAGCATTAATTTACTATATATTACAATTTGACAGTATACAATTTGACAATTGATTGATAAAGAATTTTGTTTTTTATTGTTGATTGTTGGGATATCATTTATCTATTTTTTTTTTCTCAACTTCTCTTAGTAGATATTATCTTGAGCAAATATTTTCAAAACAAACTAATATTTTTGTATTATAAATTTGACTGTACTTTTAAAATTGTAGGATGTTGCTTTGAAGGTTTTAAACAGTTAAGGATTTTTATCATATCAATTGAAAGAATTTCTATGAGGTAAGTCTTTCTGAAATAGATTAAATAAGTATACCCATGCGTATCCATTGCAATTTATTAGGATCTACATTATTTTCACTGATTGGTGACATGTTGAACCTCGCTTAATAGAATAAGTGGGTCCAAAATTTGCTTTATTTTTTGTTTTTTGTTGTTTTGTAAATGGTACTAACTGAAATTACATACTACATAGACCTGTAGTTTATGATAATTGTTTGTTTATATCATAATGGAGAAATGTAGATTAGGAAGTGATTGATGTCCTGCATAAAACTTATATAAGTACTTGATGTTGTCTTACAATGCAATAATTTAGGAAACTCTTTGTTATTAAGATATATCTTTATATTGGTTTAAGAGATGTTTTGTTCATAGATATAACCCTGAACAAGATACAAGCCAACATTTTTTAACACAATTGATTGTTACATTATTTGCTAGTTCAACTTAAATACAAATGTGAAATAATTCATAATACTCTTTTTTAATACATTAAAGGGCTAAAAGAATCTTTGTGGCAACTTCAATCTATAGTTGTCATTGCTTCAGAACATGGAATGATTTCATGTAAATCGTAGTTGGATGTACGATAGATGCTATATTGGCATAGGGGGTTTAAAAGAAAGTTTTGTGAATGGGGTTGAAGAGTTTGTCATTAAAGCTTGTCAACAACAGTCTTATTTGAATGAAAGGAAGCTTAGATGTCCATGCAATAAATGTGAATGTACAAAGATTTTTCCAATTGAAATGGTCAAGCTTCACCTCTATAAAAATGGTTTCATGTATGATTATTATGTTTGGATTCATCATGGTGAACAAGTGCCACATGTTAATGACAATCACGATGACGTTCGTGTTTCAAGTAGTGATGTACATGTGGATGAAAGTGAACAATTTTTAGTAATGCAAGACATGGTGTATGATGCTCTTGGGCAACATGAGAGATTTGAACCATCTAACTTTAATAACATAGAGGAGCCTCCCAATGAAGAAGCTCAGAGATTTTATGATCTGTTGTTAGAGGCTAATGAGTCATTGTTTGAAGGGGCTGTAGATTCTAAATTATCGATGTGTATGAAATTGTTAGCTTGCAAGTCTAATTAGAATGTTCATAACCAATGCTTAGATTTTATCACAACAATGTTGTCGGATGCTACACCAATAAAAGAGGGTTTGCCAAAAAAGTTATTATGATGTTAAAAGGTTAGTGTCAATGTTGGGGTTGAAGGCTAAGAGGATAGATTGTTGTGTAAAAGGTTGTATGCTTTTTTATGACAATGAATATGGGAAAAATGATGGACGACTATTACAATGTAAATTTTGTCATCATGCACGATATCACGACCCAAAAGTTGGAACAAGTAAAAGAAAACCAATTCCTCTGAAAAGAATGTTCTATTTTCTTATAATTCCAAGATTACAAAGATTGTTTGCATCCATGCAAACTGCAGGACAAATGACATGGCATTATGATAATAGAAGGCCTTCGGGTGTGCTACGACATCCCTCGGATGGTGAAGCTTGGAAACATTTTGATCAATTACATCCTGAATTTTTCGCTGAGCCACGTAATATACAACTTGGTTTAGGCTCTGATGAATTTAATCCATATATTCAAGCATCAGCAAAACCTTACTCTTGTTGGCTAGTAATTGTCACCCCATATAATCTTCCTCCTGAAATGTGTATGTCTAAACCCTATATGTTTTTGAGTTGTCTCATTCCCGATCCACATAAACCCAAGGCTTGTATCGATGATCTTAAAAAGTTGTGGAGTGGTGTTCAAACATACGATATTTCAAGGAAGCAAAACTTTATGATACGAGCAAGTCTAATGTGGACAATTAATGACTTCCCTGCATATGGCATGTTGTCTGGTTGGGGGACTCAAGGTAAATTGGATTTCCTGTATTGCATGGAGCATACAAAGGCCTTTAGATTAGAACATGGAAAAAAATAGTTGGTTTGACTCACACCGTAGGTTCTTCTTGCCTAATGATAATACATTTAGGAGGAATAAAAAGGCTTTCAAAAAGGACAAAGTTGAAATGGGTGGACCACCACCTATGTTGACATTTAAAAAGGTTTGGAATACAGTCAGGAATCTACCAACAGTCATAGATGAGCCTCACATGTCCAAATTACCAGGTTATGAAGAGTGACATAATTGGATAAAAAGAAGTATCTTTTGGGATCTTCCATATTAGGAAGATAATTTATTGAGACACAATCTTCATGTTATGCATCTAGAGTAAAATTTCTTCGACAATATATTTAACACCGTCATGGAAGTAAAAAGTAAAACAAAGGACAATGATAAGGCAAAAAAAGACCTAACATTGCATTGTAGGAGTCCTGATTTGGAGTTAAAGTTGCAAGCTAATGGGAAGATTCTAAAATCAAAAGCAAATTACACTTTAACTACAGAGGAATCAAAGTTAGTTTATCAATGGATAAAAGAACTTCGTATGCCTGATGGTTATTCTTCAAATTTGGCAAGATGTGTGGATGTAGACAAGGGGAAGATGCTTGGGATGAAAAGTCATGATTGTCATATATTCATGGAGTGTTTACTTCCTATTGCATTTCATTCATTACCAATGCATGTTTTGAATCCACTTATCAAAGTCAACCATTTCTTCAAAGATTTGTGCTCGGCAACAATAAAGGATCATGACTTGGTTAGAATGGAAGAAAATATTTCAATGATTCTTTGCAAGTTGGAGAGTATTCTCCCCTGCATTCTTTGATTCAATGGAACACCTTCTAATTCATCTTGCAAATGAAGCAAGACTTGGTGGACCAGTTCAATATAGATGGATGTAACCATTTGAAAGGTATGAAAAATATTATTGTTATTATGTCAAAATACTTCATTTATTTGTCTAAATCCATCTCCAATTTACTTAATTATAGGTTTATGGGTGATTCTAAACGCTCAGTGAAAAATAAGGCTCAAGTTGAAGGATCAATTTCTGCATCTTACTTGCACCAAGAAAGAATTCACTTTTGTTCCCACTATTTCAAGAACTTCATGTTGTCACCACGAAATCGTAGAAATGAAATACCTCATGGAATTGAAAGTTTTCCATCAATGTTATCCATCTTTAACCAGCCTGGTCGTTCTTCAGGAAAAAAGTTAATCCATTGATTCAACCATAAAGAATGGAACTCTGTCCATGTTCATGTTTTGATCAATTGCAACGAAGTAAAACCATACCTCGAGTGAGTATATCAAATAATTGGCTTCAATTTTTGACAAAACTGATCCTCTAAATAAACCATTCTTGATTGTGTTAATATGTTTCACAGTTCATTCTTGCAATCTAAACAAATAAGCTCATCAAATGCATCAAATGATATACATGCACATTTCCCTGAATGGTTTACGGGTCAGGTATGATCAACTCAATGTGATTAAGTTATGTGTTATATAACCTAAAAAAATATAAATAAGTCAGTATCCCTTGCCTTTGTAGGTTACAAATGAGCCTTTAAATGTAAGAAACATACACTTAAGGGAATTTTCATATGGCCCTTTCACATGTGCTAATGAATGGCACACTTACTTCGTCAATGGGTACAAATTTCACACTCAAGCATAGAGCAGGGGGAAAAAACAATAAATAGTGGTGTTTATGTAAAGGGGCTCACGGAAGGAGGCCATGATGATTTCTATGGAATCATTGAACACATATATGAGCTAGAGTACAATTCTTCGAGCTCCCCAAAGAAAGTGGTGGTATTTTATTGTTAGTGGTTTGATCCATCACATAGAGGTACAATAGTGGATCCTAAATATGGAATTGTGGACATTCACATGGAGAAAAGGTATTTACCCTTTGATCCATTTATCCTTGCACATAATGTAAGGCAGGTATATTATGTCCCCTATCCAACATCAAGAAAGGACAAAAAAAGTTTGTGTGTTGCAATTAAAACAAAGCCTAGAGGTCGCATTGAATCTCTTGATATGGAAGATGATGTTCCTTACCAAATAGATGAAATATCACATGTAAATTAAGTAATTGAAGTTGAAGGTATTTCAGGATTCCAACATTCATAGGTTCATGTTGAAGAAGTGGAAGATAATGAATTTCAAGATTTTCAAGAAGAGGACAATGAAGAGGAGTTTGAAGATAGTGAAAATGGGCAACTTGAACGAAATGATGCAGAAGAAGACAATGAAGAACATGAATTTGATGATGATTGAATTATGTGTTATGATTACATTATGTGATTGTTAGTGTTGCTATTTTCTTGTTTATGTAATAACATAATGATTCTTTTGTGAAGGAAATTTTTATTATGTTGTGTGTTTTTAATTGCAATATGTTCCTTTCATTTATAATTGATAATATAACTTTTTTTGTTTCAGATGTCTCCAGGAGGATGTGACCAACCAAAACCTTACTTATCTACTCAAAATAAGGGGAAAAGAGTAATGAAGCGTAAAAGGCCATGATATGTGCTTAAAGTAAATATCACACCCCCACCAAATGCACCTATTGCACATGTACCTTCCTCATCCCCAAATCCTGCACATACATCCCCAATTTTATTTATTTCAAACTTGTATAACTTGTTTATGTTGTATCATTGTCTAAAATATATCCATTCATTTAGTCCACACGTGAAACTTCTTGGATAATGAAAGGGAAATTGCCGGAAGTTGGTAGACTTACAGAGAGTATGGTTTGAGGAGTTCTAAATATATTCATATTTTTCTTAATCTTGTTTTTATGAAACAATATTGGATACATATTAGCAATGTTCAATATTTATAATGTAGAGAAAATAAAAGTGGTTGCTTGCCCACAACACACGACTTTGAAGTATATAAGAACATAAGATGTCTAAAGGTTTTTCAAATGTTATGCATGGAGTTTGATGTGGCATTGATATGGGTGCTTGGATTCCTAATGCAAATAGGCAATAATTACAACAAAAAATGGACCAACCATGATTGGGAAATAGGGCACACACTAAAGCCCATAATAAAAAGATTTATAATGATTCATTACATAAAGGACACAAAGTTGTGGGAAGTATTACTCCTCTTCTTATTAGTTTCGCTCTTGTCGATACTTTTCCTTTCAGAATTCTCCAAGCTAATAATAAAATATTTGGAATAGCTTTGATTTCCCAAAGGGCTTCCAAAGTTAAAATGTATTCAGTATTTATGGAATAATGTAAGACCTCATATGCCGATTTCCCTAAATAAATATCTTCTTCATCAGCTTGCCAAACTAACCTATCTTGTAAAAGTTGTTGTAGCACCTCCACATTCACATCTAACACTAATTGTGAGAGATGTTCACTT
This sequence comes from Phaseolus vulgaris, assembly GCF_000499845.2. NCBI lineage: Eukaryota > Viridiplantae > Streptophyta > Magnoliopsida > Fabales > Fabaceae > Phaseolus > Phaseolus vulgaris. The sequence continues at coordinate 16,804,352 of NC_023752.2, forward strand.
TCCCATATAAAAGTGTTCCTTCTCCACTCCAAATTTCTTTTTCATCTTTCATTCTATCTTTATTATACCCACATGATGGATGCATTTATATTTATCATTCGAAATAATATTTTCTAACCATTTATCTTTCCATAAAATAATATTTTCTCCTCCCCAAACCTTTTAGAGGAGACACAATGATATTCCAATTCTTACAAAATAAAAAAAAAATTACTAAACTTAAAAACCTTTAAATATCTCAAAAGAAAACAACAATAGTCCTAATTACAAATAATACACATCCGAGTGAACACCACTCGCAATGAATTCTACCAATAACATCTTTTCAAATATGGTGTTTCTACATATGGTTAGAAAATGGAGGGTAGACTTTTAGCCCGTTTAATAATTTGGGTGAGGGTAGGTTGAATGAGTGGTGACAAACAAAAGAATACAAAAATGTTTCTTACTCTTTAGAAAGATGATATTGCAATGATTCTCTACCAATTGATATACAATATTTTAGGTTGTCCGAGTCTACATCAAATGATCGACATATCATACTTTCCTTGAAAATATGTAAGAAACAGGTTCTGAATTTTCTTAATCTTTAATTTAAATTATATAGTTCTCACATTATTTGTTTAGCATATAGTATCTTATTATAAAGGCATAAAATGTGGAATTTTAATTTCAATCATGACGCTGTGCCAATCAAAATGTTTAGCATGCATCATTTGCACCATCATGCCCACGTCAACAAAACAATAATTATGATATGATATAAATTTGTACCTCACGATTTGCCAAAAGGTATTGTAATTAGCATTAATAGTATGGTATACACACAAGTCAAGCACTGACGAGTGTTAGATGATATAAAATCGTGCCTAATTAAAATTACTTGTCAGCTTAAAAGAAATATACTATGTCTTCAATATGTTTTTATAATTTTAATTTATATTAAAATATTGTACATATCAATAATAAATAAATAATTTAAAGTGGATGTCCGGTATTAGATTGGAATTTTTAAAATCCAATTTAGATCCAAATGCAAATAAATGAATTAGATTTTAATTTCATATTATTTTAACTAAATTAAATTTATTTAGATTTTTTAAATTTATTTAGATTTTTTCAAATTCATTTATAGTAGATTAAATGTAAATTAAATTCAGTTTATCAAATACATTAAATTCATTTCAATTTGGATACGGGTTAATCTGATTCAATCTGGGCCTAAGTCGACTCGATGTGGACTTGGATCGACTTGGTTAGATCTATACCCGGATCGACTCGGCTAGACCTGGACTCGGGCAGACTCGGTTAGACTTTAACCCGGACCGAATTGAATCAACATAAGTTCAGGCTGACTCAACTCGACATGGGTCGGGACCGACTCGACTCCACATGGGCCTGGGCCGACTTGACTCGAAATCGACCCGACCGATTCAGCTCGACATCGACCCTGACCGAATCAACCCGAAATCGATTAAGACCGACTCGGCTCGACATGGGCCAGGATCGACTATGTCTACATGGGTCGGTCTGACTCGCCTCAACATCAACCCGGGTCAACTCGCCTCAACATCGTCCCGGATCGACTCGCCTCGACATGGACCTGGGCCGAATGGGCTAGGGCTGACTCGACTCGACTTCAACCCGAACTGGCTCAGATCAACATTGGCCCAAACTGACTCGACTCAACATTGACTCGGACCGACTTAGTTCAACATGATATAAAGTACAAATTGAAGTATTAATTTTGGGTGAAGATTTGAAACTGAGATAGTTATGTTACTTAAACTTTTGATATTTTTCCTCAACTGGAGATTTTCGCTCAAACAAAAATATAACAAAAACCTTACATTGTTCTCTAGTCCATTTTCACCCAAGCCAAAATGGGGTGGAAATTATCTCTCTTATTTTCGTTCAAATGAGAATAGTATTGTAACTAAATGTAGTCTTGGTCATGTTTTCTGTTAAAGGAAGTAATTGTTGTCCAAGCGCAAGCTATTTTCACTTAAGCGAAATTATTTTTTCTCAAGCTAAATTTTTTTTTCTTGTGTTTTCATTAAATTGGTTTATGTATGCTTTTATAAATGTAACATAAATGTTAGTTTGTATATTCAATTGATTGTAAAAAATTTAAATGATATGTATTTTATGAAAATTATACTAAGAATGTTGAAATTTGTATGAAATTAAAGTTATACATTTAGAATAATACGTGAATCGTTGTTTGATTATATATTAAATATTGATATTTATGGTGTAAGAGAGATATATAAGTCATTTATTTACTTTTCTAAAAAGATAATGTAAATTTGAATCTGAATCCAATTGTTTTGAATTTAAATTTATAAAAATAAAAATAATTTAAAAATATATATAAATTTGAAATTTCGATCTAAATCATTCGACTTTATTTTATTAATTTAATAATAAATCAAATGCAATTTTATGGATTTTTTTACTCACTCCTGAAAAGATGAGAAGTGACTAAAGAGAGAGTGGAACCCACCTCCAATGTTGGTCAAAATATTACAAACCAAACCTTTACTTGAATAGTGATTTCAATATAAAATATAAGCAAACTTAGAGACATAATAAAGAAAAATCCTCCACCCACTGTGGCATTACTGCCTTCAAATCAACCCATCTCATCCACTAAAGAGTTATTTTCTCCTTCTATGCAAGACCTCCATGTGCACCTTTTCTATGCTTCCATGCAAGTTTGTGCTTAAAGTCAAAGGAGTGGACCTTATAACTCTTTATATTAGTTGTAGAGATAGGTCACCCACCCTAAAGTGAGGAAAGTCATTTCATAAATTAATAGATTTGTTCCCTCTCATGCCATGTATATATGATTATTTGTTCTACAAAAGAAAAAAGTCATTAAATTGAGCAAATAATACATCTTATTACTTATGGACAATTTTTTTTAACAAAGTCTTTTGTAGAAATTTGTTTAAGATCTTTCAGCGATAATTCAGGTGAATAATGAACCAAATAATGGAAGCTAGGCATTTCACTTTCAATAATCTTTGAAGTATTAACTCAGTCAACACACAACAAAGAAATCATTTGTTAAGATTACGACAGGATAGAAACATACCCTTATTATTTAATTATGTTAAATTTTTATAAAGGTGTTATATGCTTAGAAACATTGAAGAGAGGTTAGTATTAGGGGTGTCTTTTAATTGAGCACTAACCTATTTGAGACATAAAAGTTATGGAAATAAAAAAAAAATCAGTTTTTTCATAACTAGTTACTCTATGCAACATGGAAGTAGATGAATTTAAATTAAAATTTCAACTAGAGAGACACACTGAAGAGTAGTATAATGTATTGTGAAGTAATTTAAAACAAGTTATTTTTTATTTATGTACTATCAGATGACCGAGAGTCAAGAGATCATACAGTTCTTTCGGTCTATCAGTCTTATCGGTATATTGAGTACTCACAATCTTTAATCTCCAACAAGATCTAAAAGCGTTATTAACCAACTAATCTCACACTTAAGTAACACAAACATGATTAAGGGACAATTGGACCGTATTAGGCTGAAGAAATCATTTGTACGATCTAAGGCCCAATAGCACCACTATAAATAGATGAACATTCCAAACCATAAGGTATTATAATTTCCTAAAAACATTCCTACTCAAATTCAAACTGACTTGAACATCAAAGTGTCATTACAGATATTCTTACTATCAAAAAGACCTTGTAAACCAAGAAGACATATAGGACATAGAAAATAGAAAGATAAAAGGAGTGAAGACCGAGAAGCTATAGTGGACTCGCCTCAATAAACTTGACTAGAACACCTTAGTTTTTTAGTTTCACTCAGTTTCACATTTAACCTTTAATAAAATAGTTAATAAAGAGTAAAAATTGAGAATAAAAAGTTTTTTTTTCTTAAACTTATTCTTACACTTTGTTTACATAAGGCTTAACTTTTATTAAGGATAACAAAACTTTAGTTTTTCAGTTTGCTCTAATTTATTTTACCTGACATGTCAATCCCGTGGTCCAGAGAAAAGGTGGTATGGTGACTAGCAAATCTGCTTATATTTTTAAAATTAAAATAAAAAAATAGTTTAAAAAACTAACACTTTTGTATTATATTATTTTAAGGATATAAATATACAATAATATTATTTTATTTAAATTTTAACATTTATAAGTTAAATTTCAATTATTAATTATAATAAAATAATTTAATGTATATAAAAATAATAATTATTTTAATTTATCTAATTAGAAATATTGATTAATTAACCCGTAATTAAAAAAAAGTTATGAAAAATTCAAAATTATAAAAGAAGAAAATTTTAGAAAATTGGTGTACTAACAAAAAAATCCTCTAATAAGAGAATCCCAAATTTTTTCTCCACCTATCCATTACGGGTTACCTTGTCTCACCTCACTTTCATGCCAATTAACATATTTTTGTAATCCTTACCTTTTAGTATATGTAAAACAAAATATTTAAATGTAATCAATTTGGAGACATTCATAAATTAAGAGTGTTTGTTTATATCTTATAATAATAACATAATTAAAATTATTGTATCGGTCGAGACCGAACGATCCTATAATCTTTATTATTGGATGTCGTCTGATCGGCTAGTATGAATACATCATGATAATAGGGAATACACGATAAATTAGTTAATATCATTTTTATAATTATACACATTAAATATCGTCCACCAATAATAGAGTTCATTACAACGGTATAGTAAGCACATCAGAGAAAACAAAGATACGTTATTATTATAGTATTAATAGCACCCAAATATTGAATATTCACTTGAGTCGGTGAAGAACCTTTTGCAGGTTCATTTTCAATCGAGAACCAAAAGCTCAAACCCATGAAGAAGAAAAGGAAGGAAAGTATGACTGAGGTAGCAAATATTGGTGTCACTGTGACGCCCAAATTTAGAATTTCAATAATTAGTAGCTAAAATTTTAATAGCTAATTAGATATTAATTTAAAAATTATTTATCAGTAATAAAAAACTAATTTAGATACCAGTAATTTTTTTATCTCTGTAATAGTATCAAATTTAGTCTATATAATACTAATATTTTTATCTTTATAATTAATTTCTATTAAATAATTTTCTAGTATTAAATATAGTCTTGGAATACTTCTTGGAAAAAGAAAAATAAACTTTGTCCTTATTCATCAATATCATTTCTTCAAACAAAACTTCGAAACGGTGGAGTCGACAACCCTTTGGACTTTTCACTTCTCTCAAATCAAGCAAAGAAAAATGACTAATTTTTAGAACCCTTTAATTCTATAAAAGGATACTCATGAAGAAGAGAATAGAACCCTATTTTTTTAAATAGAGACCAAGACTTGATGTCATTTTCCCTTTGTAAAAGTCTGTTTCAAGATGAGAAGAAAGAAACATTTAATAAGAAGCACGCTTAACATGTAGAAAAGAGTGAGAAGGAAGAGAAGGGTGAGTGTGAAAGAGAGTAGACAACAAAAGTATTGGAGAAGGCATTAAAAAAAGTGACACCTCATTTTTTTGATAAGAATGTATCATGAAATTGACAAGTAAAGAATATGAATAAGCTGACTTTATCTTCCTCACACTCTCTCTTTTCTTGGTGGCAACAGAATTTCCAAATTTCACCCTAGAGAATAGCATCGGGAGCATAATTGCTACAATTTACTTTTAACTTTTAATGTTTTATATTCTTTTCCCAATTCAACTCTAATTTATTAGTGTATTTCATAACAGGTTTTTTTTTAAGCCAAAAACAAATAAATAAATAAGAGGTATTTTAAAGATACATCAATCCTTATACAATACAAGTATGAGAATCTAATCTTATAACCTCTTAACAAAAACTTATCTCCTAGGAACTTTAACTGACCTCATACAAAACAAAGGCACAAAACACCAATCTAAGTATGAAAAACTTACACTGCACGCTTTAGACGTAATCCAAGACTAAATCTTCATTTGAGGCATAGTGAAATTTTCAATGTGATATATCTTGCCTGCTCTGAAAATTCTTTTATTCTTGTGTAATCACAATTCTCCTACAACTGCTATCCACACGTCATCCCAAATCTGATTTACACTTTCCTTGACACCATTCATCCTGAAGTTTTTAAAATGGTTTTTTAGCTTCCTATGATCCGTCGCTGCCAATCTCATCCACTCGTAACACTTAGACCACACGAGCCAAGCTACTCTACATGTGCAGAAAAGATGGGATGTGGTTTCCTCTTTCCCGCACAAATAACTTGTTTTTGTAGCTTAATTAAAAATGACTTTATTTAATATACAAATTATTTTTATAAATTATTTTTCAACCGACTTATCACCTATGTATAGCCTACTAGCTTTTTTGCTCCGTCTATTTTTATCCACACCCATTTACTTGAAATCTCTTTACTTTTTTTAGTATCAAAACTTTTTTTTGTCTATTCTATCATTTTCAGTTATCTAATTAAGTTTGCGTGTCTTAGATTTTTCTGTTCTCACATGTAAACAGATATGAACTGCATCTTTTATAATATCCATGACAAGCTTGCAAATTAGAAATACTTCACATCATGTTGAAATTATTTTATTTAACAGAAGAACAAACTATTCATTGGATCGTAATCCAAAATTCTGAAATTTAAGAGTGGGATAATCTCTAAGATAAATAATTTGTTTTTAAATTACATGCTCTTATCATTTTATTATGGGTTAAATTAAGACTCTCGGTATTTAGGTAAAAGAATGTGATAACCTATCTAACTTTTGATAATATTTTTTTCTTAGTTTGGAACAATTTCATATCTTGTCATGCAGTTTATTGTTTGATTTTGATTTAAAATATTTTATTTGAATTGGTTAATTTAGACTTGATTTATGGAACACTTTAAATGTGTAAATTGTACATATGTCAAAAAAATTTAAGCATACTTTCGATGGGTGCAAGCTCACCTATATAACTCGCGAATTTTATTATGGGAGCAGGTGTTGTTTATAAAAATTAAGACCCAATTAAGATGAAAACTATAGGGATGGATTATTTTGTAGTATTATAGATGAAGGCAACCCAAGTACCCAACTCTATTTAATGGGGTGGATTAGTATAATTTTTTAAACACTTTTCTAATTAGCTTCAAGCAAGAAAGATTGCACGATATTGAATTAAGGATGTATTATTTAATGAATGCAACAGTTCATAGAAGAAATTTGAAGATTTTGTGAAGATCTATGATTTGTGAAGACATAAAATGTTATTGTATGGTCTGTATTGGATAGGATATTTATTGTAAGATTTTTCCACCTTGATTTGATCTTGTATTGCATTTAAGTTCCTTCAAATTTTTTAAAGACTTCGTCTTCTTCCAAGACTTCTCTATCTTTTGTAGACTCTGTTTGTCTTTTGAAGACTTTATTTATCTTTTAAGTCTTCATCTATCTTTTGGAGTCTACATTTGTCTTTTGAAGACATTGTTTTTCTATTAAATCCTTCTATTTTAATCAATTAAAATGACATTATCGATTAAAATCACTTACATCTGATTTTAATTTATTAAAATGATGCTTTAAAAATAAACTCAACGACTTAAAAACATTCTGTTAAAAATCCGAGGCTTTATTTTACTTGATGGCAAAGGTATAATTAATTAAAATAACTCAAATTGAGATTATATTAATATCAAATGTCAAAAATTAATTGAGATCTTTTGAGAAAAATATTTCTATTTTTAGAGAGAATTTTATGTTGTATTACATTCTCCTTGGCGTTTTCTTTGAGCAAATTGTGATCAATATCTTAGTTTGAGCAAGAAAACATAGTTTCTAACATGGAGTATTTTATTATCGGTGTTCTTATCTCTTGTTCAAATGATATTTTTTTTTTGTAGTGTTTCTTCATTAGTTTTGCAACTTGTGTGGAATCGAGTCTTGTAAGGTTCTAGACTTAAGTTCTAGTGTGTTTTTCATTGCTTTGTTAAGTGTTTGTAAAACTTAAAAGTATACAGTGTGACGCTTGGCTGATATGACAGAGCAATTGGATGTAGATCTTTTAATTAAGTAAAGCAATATATATCTTGTTTTATCTTTCTCTGTCTCTCTATCTTGTATCTAGAAGTTTCTTGGATCTTAGGCCCCCCCCCCCATCTTGACTATTACAAGAGATTTTAGACTATTTTTAATCAATTGATTCTATATTTAACATCAATCAACTCAACCTTAGAGTGATTGTTTTCATTATCTTGAAATGTTTAGATTACAACCACGCTACATATAAAACATGTGATAGCACTCAAGATAATTACAAGAGAAAATAGCAAGAAATGCGAATAAAGTCTACAATCAACACACTAAGCAAATATATTACAATAAATTACGAGATTTAAGAAAAATATCATTTTACTGTGATGGAATTACAAATATGACAATCAATTAATGAACAAGCAAAAGTTTCACCAAACAACCTTGAATGTAATTATATATAGCAAGAGAGATGTTTTCATAGAGATTTTAGCTTGTTGGAGAGTTTCTTGAATGTTTGTACCTACTAGCCTTGAAATAATTGTTGTTCTTTGAAATAAAACTAAAAAAAAACTTTAATAGAAAACATATCATATATAACTTAATCAATTACATTAAGTAACAATCCATTTTTTGTTCTGAGTTATTTCTCGAAAAACAATTGGAATAATATAATCAATTATGCTTCTACTTGATCAACTATTTGCACAAACAGAGATAAGATCATACAAATGGAATTTGTGACACATGAAAATGCAGTTCACGGTTAGACATAGTAGAAACAAATAATGCACACTATATAGTAGTAGACACAATTAGCTTATAAGACAAGCTTCAACTTGTGCTCCATCAAATGGGTGGACAACGCTCTTCACTAGTAGATGGGACATTATTTACCAAACAGATAAAGTAGGAACTCCTTCCTAGATAAGTAGACGAGATGTTCTTTAACAAACAAGACATTATTCACTTCATAAGTGTATCAAACACCTTTCACTAAACAAACCTCCTTTGAATATTTTTTTCTTAAACCAATTTATAAATGTACTAACCCCAGAGGACACAAAATAACTTAAGTACCTACATCTTTTATTTAATTGTTTTGTAGGATGAGTGGCATGAGTGTGGTATTGATGACTTTTCTACGGCAAGTACATCGTGATGTCAGAAGTAATACTTTGTCCCTAAGGACGGATATCAAACCCACAAGGAACAGTTGAATAATCAAGTAAAAGATTCACTAAATAGAAAACAAAATAATAAAGTTTGTTGGGGTTTTGTTATGAGTGCAATGATTAATAAGAAAACAAGTCAAAGAGTTTGTTGCTTCAATTGGAAAAATAGGGATTGGGGTTCTTCTTTCTCACTCTTTTATATTTGGATTAACATGACAATATTGTGTCCTTTGATTGATATTAATGTTTGTATAAAAATAATTTATATTGATTCCTCACGTATAAAATTATTAAGATGCTTCCTAAATATTGATTCATCGCATATTTATAAAAATTTCTTATCAGTAAGATCAAACGTTGATAGCAATTAACATTTCAAATATATTCCTAGCATTCAAATATGTTAAGCATTATCATTTGGGTAGAAACTTAGAAGTACTTTCCAGTCAAATCTAAATTTCGAGATCAAGACGAACAAGCATTACTAACAAAATGATAATACCAATCATCAATAGAAAAAAACAAAATAATAAAGTTTGTTGGGGTTTTGTTATGAGTGCAATGATTAATAAGAAAACAAGTCAAAGAGTTTGTTGCTTCAATTGGAAAAATAGGGATTGGGGTTCTTCTTTCTCACTCTTTTATATTTGGATTAACATGACAATATTGTGTCCTTTGATTGATATTAATGTTTGTATAAAAATAATTTATATTGATTCCTCACGTATAAAATTATTAAGATGCTTCCTAAATATTGATTCATCGCATATTTATAAAAATTTCTTATCAGTAAGATCAAACGTTGATAGCAATTAACATTTCAAATCTATTCCTAGCATTCAAATATGTTAAGCATTATCATTTGGGTAGAAACTTAGAAGTACTTTCCAGTCAAATCTAAATTTCGAGATCAAGACGAACAAGCATTACTAACAAAATGATAATACCAATCATCAATAAAAAACAAAATATTATGTTCAGATATCACTTCAATATATAAGAGTTTGAAGAGATTACTCTCAATCTCAAATGGTAGAATTATCCACACATGATGGTTGTTACAAATAGGGATAGCAAGAAAAGAAGCTTATGGGTGTTTCTCCTTAATGGTTGCCTCCTCTAGGGTTTCTAACACCTCTTATTCTCCCAATTGGATTACAATTCACTCAATGGTTTTTTTCTCTCAATCTTGCACACCTAGGGTTATGCCTCAAGCCTCCTATTTAACCTAATTTGTTTGGGCTAAGTGTCTTCTCGCTTGGGTGTTATTGGACTCACCTAGGTGAGAAGCACGGAAAAAGTCCCAACGTTATTGGAGCAATCTCAATTGGGCGAGATTGAGCTCGCTTAAGCGAGATTCTCTGTTGGTGTCTGGCTTAGGCGAGTTTGGGCAGGCTTTGGTGAGTGCATGGTGCATTCCAACTTTTCCTTTTTAGCTTTGTATATTCTCCTTCTGCCCAATAATCTTCATTCTTCCCTAGAATCTTGAAATTAACACAAATTTGGGAATAAATAATTCTTATGTAAGAATATTATGTGACACCTCACGATTATTTATCTTATTAATTGATCAATTACCATAATTATCCTATTATATTATTGGTAATTACTTGATGGACGTAATTACTATTACCATAAATAATTAGGGTTTCCCCTTGGGTGTATTATAAATAGAGATTACCAGACAACTAAAGAGACACTCTCATATTCTAACATCACACGGTCGAAACTCATTCCCTGAAGGGATTTTCGAGCCTTTCATCTCTTTGTCTCTCTGCTCACATAATTCCATTCTAAGCGATACACTCTAAAGGGGAACCCGATCAAGATCATGTCTTCGTCCCTCAGCCATGCGATCAAGGGTTTACCAGGTATTATCTAATCATTATTCTCATTTGATTATATGATTGAGGAATCCTAATCCGACATGTGGTATTAGAGCGTTTATGTTGCTTAATCGATTCTTCTTTCGTTTTCCCTAAATTTGGAAGAAACGAGGATTTTAATTCAACCTATTGATTTTCGATGTTTTTATTTTGGTATATTATTGAACCACTTATTTTCGAAAATCCACCTTGATATCATAAAATAAATTTTAATTTTTTCGAGATCTATAATTATTTTAATATGAATGTTATGTGTTCTTCATAATTTTCGTGAGTATTCCCTTATTTGGAATGGAATTAATTTTGATTCTATGTTCATCATCATTATTTGTTGTTCGTATGAATTTTCGAAAATTAGGAATAAAGAATTTTCGGAAATTAATTATTCCCTTAATTAGGAAATATCGAAAATAATATTTTTCCTTAATTCAAATTTTCGAAATACAATTGATTCCCTTAATTAGGAATGAATTTGATTTGATTGTGTTTTCCTAAAAAAATAAATAAAAATTGATATCTTAGTCTCCAAGTTTTTCCTTATTTAGGATAGTATATTCTTGCCTTATTAATTTTCGGGTATTATTATTATTATTACTATTTTCGAAAATAGCAGTCGTGTCAAACTTGGAAACATATCATAATTAAAATTTTGAAGACCAAATCTAAAATCAAATCCTTAATATTTCGCTACTCACCTTATCGGGTTTACGAGTAACATATTTACGCGTTTCCTTTTATTTATCGAATTAAATATGGTAAATCTCATGATACCGTAATTATGTTTAAAATAAATATACTTATTTTGTTAAACTCTTAAAAAAGTAAAAAAATATTAAGTTTGACAAAATTTAAATTAAAATTTTTGCTTAAACTTAATAACAAGAGTCTCCCTTCTGTCCAACGATGATGGGTTATGTATTGTTATTTGAGTCTAATTAAGCACCTTCACTTACTTGTGAGTACATTTAATTATTAAATATTCACATGACATTTGCCTAAAAACACAATTACTTCTATTCTGTCCAACGATGTTTGTTGCACTTGTGTTTTGCAAACTTAATATGTGCATAAGCTTAAATGTTCACTTCTGTCCAAAGATGATGTGTCACATTCTTATTGCACATACCTTACTTATAATTGTTCATTATGCTTAAATAATTGGTAATTAACCAAAGTGAAAGCTGATTATTTAAGTAGAACCTAATCTAGTCTATTATTTTGATGTTATAATAGATTTTATCACAACTTCATTATCATAATGGTTCTTACTTATGTCTGCTTTAGATCTAAGTTTCCCTATGTCACTCTAACTTTTTTCCTTAGCCTAAGTATCTTAATTCGTCGTCTAACCAACCCCTAATATGGAAATTGAGACCTTGACTGGTGAAAATCAGTGAAGGTTTCCTAGTCCACTTCATTATGACTTCTCTTCCTTCTGCGTTTGAAGCCTTCAAAGTCAACTATAATACTCAGAAGGACAAATGGTCCATGAGTGAGTTGATTGCTATGACTGTTCAAAAAGAAGAGCGCCTGAAGCTGGAGAAACCAGATGTTGCTTACCTCGTGGCTACTGAATCAAAGAAGCGGAAGGGCAAATTCCATTGAAAAGGAATCTAATAAGGTCCCTAAAACTGATGCAAGTGCACCCTCTAGCTCTAACAAATCCACTAGCAAGTCCTACTGCAAGTTCTGCCGCAAGGTAGGACATAAGCAGTCTAAGTGCTCAAGCTTTAAGAAGTGACTGGCTAAGAAAGGTAATCATCTAAATATGATAATTGAGTCCTTTAATTTAAATGTTCCAACTAATACTTGGTGGTTTGACTCTGGTTCTATGGTTCATGTGACCAATTCAATCCAGGGATTCCTTACAATCCGGAAGCTGGAAAGAAACCAAAGAACACTTAAGATGGGGAATGGACAAGAACTATTTGTCAAAGTTGTTGGAACCTTAGAATTACTTATGAAAACTGGAAAATGTATTAAACTTTATGATACCTTATATATTCCCAAAATTACTCAGAATCTTGTATCAGGACCAAAGTTAGACATTGATGGTTTTTATGTTTCCATGGTCATGACAAACTTACTATTTCTTTAAATTCTCCATTGTTTGGTACTGGTTTTCTGGATAACGGTCTCTATAAGTTAGAACTAGATGATAACTTCTCCAAATCTTTGTTATCATATAATATTAATGAGAACTTAACAAAGACCAAGAGAAAACGAGACTTAGAAACTTCATCCATGTTGTGGCATCAACGTTTAGGCCATATTTCACGAGATCTCTTATCTCGACTTGTGAAGGATGAAGTCTTACCATCTCTCGATTTCACTGATTTTGGAACATGTGTCAAATGCCTCAAAGGCAAAATGACGTCCACGACTAAGAAAGGTGCCACTAGGAATTCAAAATTATTAGAACTTATTCATACTGACATTAGTGGCCCTTACAGCATCGTTGGAATAACAGGACATAATTCATTTATCACTTTTATAGATGATTATTCTCGTTACATGTACCTGTAACTCATTAAGGAAAAATCTGAATCACTTACAACTTTTAAAGATTATAAAACTAAAGTTGAAAAACAACTTGATCTTCAAATAAAAGTTGTGCGATCAGATAGAGGAGGTGAATACTATGGTAGACATACTGATTTGGGACAAGCCCATGGTCCATTTTATGAGTTTTGTAAAAGCCAGGGGATTGTGAACCAATACACCATGCCCGGTACTCCTCAACAAAATGGTGTTGCTGAAAGGAGAAACAAGACCCTAATGAACATGGTGCGTAGTATGTTAGCCAACTCCAATTTGCCCTTATTCCTCTGGACCGAGGCAGTAAAAGCAGTAGTTCATATACTCAATAGAGTTCCTTCCAAATTTATCCCTAAAACTCCTTACGAACTTTGGACTGGAAGGAAACTGAGTCTTAGATATATGAAAGTATGGGGCTGCCTTGCTGAAGCTAAAGTTTATAACCCTTTCTTAAAGAAGTTTGACATGAAAACAGTAACTTGTCACTTCATCGGGTATCCCGATCACTCAAAGGGTTATAGATTTTATTGTCCTTCCCACGTCACCCGCATTGTAGAAACCAAGCATGCTCATTTCCTAGAGGATTTCAAGATCAGTGGGAGCAGTGGCAATCCTTACCTGGATTTACTAGAAGTACAAGAGGTGGGGGGGGGGGGAGATCTACATCGACTACTAATTTGCCTCTGATCACTCCTCTTGTACCCACTCCGCGCGTCACTGCATCACCTACTCCACGCTCAGAACCTGATGCTACTCTGAATCCATCCGAGAATGAAGGCACCCTGAACGACAAACATCAGTACAATGCAGAACCTGCTAATCAACTCAGGAGGTCATCTAGAACTAAAACTGCTACTAATTTTGATGATTATGTAACCTACCTGACTGAAGCAGAAATGGATGCCGGAAGGTATACTGATCCTACCTCTTACAATGAAGCCATTACTAGTGATCAGTCTTCTGAATGGAATAATGCCATGCTCGATGAGCTTGACTCCATGAAGAAAAACAATGTTTGGGATCTAGTAGAATTACCCGACGGAGTAAACCCGTAGGATCTAAATGGGTGTTCAAAACCAAGCTAGATCAGAATAGAAACATTGAACGCTTCAAAAAAAGATTGGTTGCAAAAGGGTTCACTCAGAAAGAGGGAATTGATTATCAAGAGACCTTTTCACCTATCTCTCGAAAAGATTCCTTAAGGATCATAATGGCCCTCGTAGCTCACTTTGATTTAGAGCTACATCAGATGGACGTCAAGACCGCTTTCCTTAACGGCGACTTGTATGAAGATGTGTACATGCAACAACCAGAAGGTTTTAAACCTGAAGGTCAAGAACACCTAGTCTGCAAGCTGAAGAAATCCATTTACGGGCTGAAGCAAGCCTCACGGCAGTGGTACATAAAGTTTGATGAAGTTATGAAGAAACAAGGTTTCCTTAAGAATCAAGTGGATCAATGCACATACCTCAAGATGAGTGGGAGCAACTTTACTATACTTGTCCTTTACGTAGATGACATTCTATTGATAAGTAATAGTATAGACATGTTGCATGAGTCAAAGCGCATACTTTTGCATAATTTTGACATGAAGGATCTCGGAGAGGCAGCTTATGTTATTGGCTTTGAAATATACCGAGATAGAGCTAAGGGGATTTTGGGATTATCCCAAAGGGCCTACCTTGACCGTGTCCTCACTCGTTATAACATGCAGCATTGCTCTCCTTCTGTGGCTCCAGTAATTAAGGGAGATGTTTTCGGTTCTTTTCAATGTCCGAAAACAGAGGCTGAAAAAGAGCAAATGGCGATGATACCTTATGCATCTGTAGTTGGAAGCATTATGTATGCTCAAGTCTGTACTCGTCCAGATATCGCGTACATTGCTGGAATGCTAGGCCGGTATCAATCTAATCCTGGTCTAGATCACTGGAAAGCAACTAAGAAAGTACTTCGATATCTACAAGTCACAAAAGACTATAAGTTGACCTATAGGAGAAGTGACAGTTTAGAAGTGGTGGGTTATTCTGACTCTGATTTTTCAAAATGCAAAGATAACAAGAAATCCACTTCTGGGTATACCTTTATGTTAGCGGGCGGGCCTATCTCATGGAAGAGTCATAAGCAACAATTAACAACAACCTCAACAATGATGGAAGAATATGTTGCATGCAACTTGTCATGGAATGTTGTTGCGAAATCTTATTGCTGGACTCAAAGTCATTAACTCCATTTCCATGCCATTGAAGTTTTATTGTGATAACTCAGCTGCCGTTAGTTTTTCGAACAATAACAGTTCGAGTGGCGCTGGATTATATCTTGATACAAAGTACTTGTTCGTACGTGAGCGAGTTGAGGAAAATAAGCTTTGTGTTGAGTATATTAGTACTAAAAATATGCTTGCGGATCCGATGACTAAAGGTCTCCCACCTAAAGTATTCGAAGAACATGTTTCGAAGATGGGATTATCTAAAGATCTTATTTAGCATATTTGTACTTATGTTTAATAAAATTTCCTCATTTACCTTGATTTGTGTGTCCTTAAATATGTTTATGCATGCCTAAATATACATAGACACTAACTATACAAATCAAAGTCTAAAGGGCTTACTTATCAATTGATCCTAAAATTTACTTAAGTTTTAAATTTGTATTGTAGTATGATTAATGGGGGTCTTGAGTTGAATACTGATTCAAAGACTGTATTTCTCTGCTACAATTACAGTTTAGGACTAAAATGAGTATTAAAATATGGTCAGACTTATCCAATGCTCATAATAAATAACCCTTTGGCCAAGTGGGAGAATGTAAGAATATTATATGGCACCTCACGATTATTTATCTTATTAATTGATCAATTACCATAATTATCCTATTATATTATTGGTAATTACTTGATGGACGTAATTACTATTACCATAAATAATTAGGGTTTCCCCTTGGGTGTATTATAAATAGAGATTATCAGACAACTAAAGAGACACTTCATATTCTAACATCACACGGTCGAAACTCATTCCCTAAAGGGATTTTCGAGCCTCTCATCTCTTTGTCTCTCTGCTCACATAATTCCATTCTAAGCAATACACCCTAAAGGGGAACCCGATCAAGATCATGTCTTCGTCCCTCGGCCATGCGATCAAGGGTTTACCAGGTATTATCTAATCATTATTCTCGTTTCATTATATGATTGAGGAATCCTAATCCAACATCTTATTCAAATTAAAATCACAAAATATGTAAAAATGTATAAATTCATAAGTGTTTTATGTTTATTTTATCAAGTAATACCCATAAGTGTTTGTATTTTAATATGAAATATTAGTGAAATCTGGCAGTTATCATGTATATTGATAGTGCTTATTTGAGACACATGATTGGTGACAAAAATAAGTTTATAAACATTACATTAAATGATAATGATTATGTCACCTACAGAGATAATAATGTTAGAATGTTTGACTCTATAATAGGAGTTGAAAAGAGTCTGAGGTCTTCTCATAGCACAAACAACACAGATAGATTTTATACTAGTTCACCCAAACTCATGGACTACGTCTAGTTCTCCCTTAAACCAATTGCTCAAGAGGTTTCACTAATCAAATCAATTGATTAAACCTAGTACACAAACTCTCCATCTACGACATAAACCACTCTTGATTAGATTTTCTTAACCTCTCCCTAAGATTAAAACCTCACAAAAAGAAACAAGAACAATTCTCAAAGAGAGAACAATTTAAGCTCACTAGGATTAGTTCACAAAGTGCAGAATTACAATAATTTTTGCTCACCCACAAAGAATATTTAGCATTCTATGATCACTAAAAGATAGAAAGAATTGCATATTCTTGTTGTGTATTTCTTCTTCGTCTTAAGTCCTTTATATAGACTTGTAAGACGATCGTTGTAAAACTTCTTTGCCTAAGATATGATTTTTGATTGATTTTCTTCATCTGCACATGTTCTTCTAAAAAATCCCTTCATCAACGCTTTAATAAGAAACTTTACGTAGAAAAATATTGTATACTTCTTCATTTGGGCTTTTGTCTTCTATATTGGCCAGACCTCAGACATCAGCATCAGAGATCGACATCAGACATTGACATCGGACATCGGTGGTCTGGTTACGGTGATGGGCCACGTAAGCGGGGCCCCAGAAATAGTATGACCTGACACCTAGATATGAGAAAGACCTAAATCACGAGAAGGTTCATGCATGTGGTGTGTATAGCACATTCGGGTCGAACACAAGTAAGTATTCTTTGGAGGCGCCTGAACCCACGAGCACTACGGTTTCCCAGGAATACTGCATGCATGGCACGTGAAAAATTAGGGCACCCACAGAACAGATGAGCATGCAGCGTTGGTACATGAGTTGGTACCCTAGCGACCATATTGTTAGACTTTGCACTCTAAAAGAGGAAGGTTATGCGTCGTTGTTCTGTTAAGATTGCACGACAACGTGACAGTATGTCTTCCTAGTAACCCTAATTTCACTAGAAAGGAGGTTATAGTGAGACAGGGAAGTTAACCTAAAAACAACCTATAAAAGGGAGTTAAGATCTCTGGTAAAGGTACGTCGTTTCTAAGACTAAAATTGTTTTACATACTTATTGTTTCTTAGCCCAGTACTGACTTGATCATTAGAGTGCAATCAACAGGTATGGCCCCCACTGTTTCAACGGAACCACTCTCTATCACCTGAAGGGAGAACAGAAACCCCCAGAAATAGGAGGAGCCACCACCTGCTGCTAAAGTCAACGGCGACTGAGTCAACAGGCGAGAACATCTTCAATTGTTATGAAAACAATTCAAACATGTGTATATATAATAATTAATCTCGTTTAATCATAATCGCTCAAATATTTTATTTCTTCATTTTGTATAATTTATTGATCGTTTGTTAAATAAAATCTTTCCAAACCTTTTATATATATATATATATATATATATGTTGAAGGAATTGCCTCAAATATGTTTTAAAACACTTTTTTATATCTAGAAAAAAAATTCATTACGGCTTGATTACTTATTTAATTCAAAGTGGTAGATCGTTTATCATCAATCTAGTGATACCACTGGATGGTCTAAAGATCATTCAGCTAATACAAAACACATATTAGAATGTTCAAATAATAAATTCAAAATGACCAAGTAAATCACGTTGAGTTTTTGTTATCATCAAAACTCATAGATAGTTTGTTGGTATTAGACCTTCCATAAGGGCTTTATGGCTTCTAGGGTCTCAAAAAATAACAAAGAAAAAAATTTGGAGTAGGAGATGTAGGTGATTCATCTATGGATATATAGAATGTGTTTCTTGCTAAAGGTGTGAAGCATAATTTGTTGAGTATTAGTCAACTATATGATAAGGCCTTAAAGGTAACATTTGAGGTAAATAATTGTTTAATTCCAGATAAAAATTCCCACCAAGTTGTGTTAATTTCTAATATATTTCATAACATTTGCATGATAGATTTAGATTATGTATCATCATGTCATATTTCTTATTTGATTTTCAAGAAAGAGGATCCATCACTATGGCATAGAAAAGTTGATCATATTCACATATCACATCTAAGTAAATCCATCCATAAAGAGATGGTAATTGGTCTACCTACAACTATATTTCAAAAGGATAAGGTTTGTTATGCTTATAAAAAGGAAAACAAACTAAAGCTTCTTTAAAATAAAGAAAATTGTTTCTACTAAAAACATTTGGAATTAGATCATATGGATTTGTTTAGTCCATCAAGAACTAAGAGTGTGTGTAGAAATTATTGTCCACTAATTTTAGTGGATGACTACTCTATATCTACATAAAGTATTTTTTTTTAGAGTTTCTAAAAGTGGTGCTTTTAAAATTTTCAATAAATTTTGCAAAATTATCCAAAATGAAAAAGATTTGAAAATTAAGTCTTTAAGAAGTGATTATGGTAGTGAATTTCAAAATGAGGTTTCCAAAAAAATTATGAAGAATGTGATATTTCACACAATTTTTCAATTCTAAGAACATCACAACAAAATGGTGTTTTTGAAAAGAAAATTAGATAATTGGAAGAGTTAGCAAGAACCATATTGAATGAAACTATTTTATTAAAATATTTTTGAGTTGATATTGTAAATACAACTTGTTGTGTTTTAAATAAATTTTTAATTAGGCCTATTTTCAAATTTACACCATATGAAGTTTTTAAAGGAAGAAGATGATAATATTAATTTTCACTTTTATTTTAGTCAATTTTTGTATTAACATAATCAACTCTTCTTCAACTTTTAACTTAGTCCCCATTTTGATCTCTTTTCTAAAAAAATGGATTTGGTTACTATCATCTAATTATACCACTAATTCCCATTAATATTTGTTTAACAATTGAACATGATGTGTGGAAGAAGAAATAAAAGGTTAAAGGTTGAATTTTCAAAATATCACATTACTCACGTTGAGCGCCAGTTGGACCGAGAGCTACTTTTGGTTGTTGCGCCCAATGTATAATGTCATGTGTTGCACGTTGTTTTTACTAACGTGGCATCCTAAGCTTATTTCTCCTTTTTTCTTTGAGTGAATGAGACTTTTTTGGTTTTGGAAGAGAAAAAAAAAATGTGTTTTGGACACAAAGATCTATGTTTGGGTTTGGGAGTCTTCCTTTCTTCTCTTTTATTTTCCATCATCCTCCATTGTTCATCTTTACTTTTTGGGCTCTTCATGACAATGAAGAGCTAAACCCATTTTCTTGGGGTAAAATGTAACCAACTAAAATCTCATGTAATTGGTATTCTTTATATTGATATATGTTTTTTCATTCAATTTTAGTATTTTATTTTTATGCTTAATGCTTGTTGTGGTTTGATAACCCATAACTTGATATTTGGCTCATTAGACACTTTAAAATATCTTTTTGTAATCTAGAATTGAATCAAAATACCTAATGAAACTTGTGTCTAGGAATGGAACTTGACTCATTAGTTGTCTTAAACCATTGTTGTGAAAGCGAGTTTGTTTTATTAAGTGCTCAAAGAATTGATTCTTAATAGGAAAACTTAGGCTCATTCTACTAATGAATTAGGGTTTGAGTATACTTATGGGTTGACTTTAGCATTAAATTGGAAAGACGTTGAGTTATTAGATGCATAAAAGTGAGGTTTGGGGAAGTCTACCCCTAACAATAACATATCATATCATTTCTAATGTATTCCGCATTCTAAGTGTTTGATAAAATCCCAAAAAATAATTAATTATTTTTTCATAGTATTAATTTCTTGAATAGAAACACAATTAATGAAAATATTCTTTTATCTAATTTTGTTATCAATTGCAAGTATTGTTTTGTATTGCACAAGTTTTTTGGGAGAATGAAAAATACTTACTACTTGTTATTATATGATTGGTACATTTCCAATTGAACGAATTGTGCTAACAAGTTTTTGGTTCTGTTGCTAGAGACTTGTGTTCCAATACAAGGAAATTGTGCATTTATAACTCTTTTAGACTTTATTCTTTTGTTCTTACTTTTTATTTTTTTTCTCGCATACAATTTATTTGGACTATCTTGTTCTAGTCTTATGTGTGTTCTTGTGTATGCAAGGTACCATCTGAATAAGAAGGATTGTTTCCTTGCAACCCTTACTTTTTTACCCAAAAATATAAAAGACTGTAAATCTTCCATTCTTATATCAAATTTTGAGATTGCAATGTTCTGATATGAGCTATGAATACGTCTTTGCCACATGATTTCTTTTAGAATGAATTTGTTGTGTGTGTTTCCTTTAAGAAATGACCGAATGACACTTTAATGCTTGATTGTAATAATCTTGTTCATCAATTTCATGGTATCTCAATCAGATGTTGAGTATAGAAACTATGGATATTGTCTTTGTACACGTCATTATGTTCTTAAAACACATTTAGAAACTCTTCACGAATCTCAACAATCAATATAATCTTTATATTAAAGCATGAGTATCGCTGAAAATAATATCTTCTAATATCTCTAAATTATCATGTCTTTCTATTCTCATGTATTAATTCAGAAACATATTATCAAGACTTTCCAGATTAACTTAAATTTAACACTTAAGCGTAATAATAGATTTAATTTGATTTATATATCATTTGAAAAACTCTTTAATATATTATCAATTATATACTCCATTTTTTTGAAATCTTTCTTATACATATTTGAATAAGATCCATAAGGCATAGTTGTATTCATAAACAATTTATGATTACATAGGAAACTATATTTCTTCTTTGAAATATTAAAGCACATGCATAGAAACAGTTTTGCAATGTATTTCAAATCAATTTCGCAAACACATTCTATTCTTAGTTTCAACTATTCGTTTTGATTTAAATCATTTTCAATGATTTCACTATATCAAAACAAGTTTGAAAACATTTGATAATCATTTAAACATATATAGAATGTAAATATAAGTTTGTGAACTTCCCTTTGAAGATCATGTAACAAATTATGTAAATTAATTTCTATAAAGTGACTCACATGACTTAGAGTTTGGGCTTTGGGCCTGAATATGATTTAATAATAATAATATAATTAAAGGCTCATTGGTTAACATGAGAATATTTATCTGATGATATACCTAATGAAATCCTACATCTAATGGAGATTGGGAATTAAGAGAAAGAGAAAAGGGTTTTGTCTCTGCAAATAGTAGTTGTCTCACTGTTAACCATCACAAAAGTGTGTGACAAGAACAAAATTGCTAAAAGATAGATTGGGACAAAGGAGATAAAGTAACTGCTCAAGTAGGATCACTCATGGATCAAGGTAAGTACCTATCCCTTCTTGATTGTGTGAGAATCATATCTGTATGTGAACATTATTGTATGTGTTCAATTGTACGTTTAGTTTATTCATGTTTTAATTTACATGTGGTATCAGAGCCTTGTTACTCATTTTGTGATTCTCCATTAATGTTTTTCCATAATTTTAAGAACCCTACTTTTGTTCTCAATTTAATTAATCCTAATTGAAGAACCCTAATTTTAAAATTAGGGTTTATGGATCAAAGTTTCCATTCCTCAATGAGAGAACCTAATATGCACCTAATGCCATTAACGACATTAAACACCCTATGAACCTATTAGTGGGACTGCAAGCCTTCGTCGCATCCTGCGTTTTTCCATCACCGCCCATAACTGCAACGACGCTAGTGGCGCGCGCGGCGCGACTGGGTTTTCTGACCTGTGTGCGAAGCGGTGACGAGGAGGTTGCGCGGCGCGAGCGGTGGTCGCAGTCCATGGACCTTGTTCACGAGGTGGTTCTCGTGGTGGTTCGTGGCTTAGGGCGTGTCGTCGGTGATTGCGATGGTAATGACAGGGAGAGCTATTGCGATCCTACTCCGTCGTGCACCACCACCGGCAGAACTCCGGTCACGCCGATCCTTAAGGCGTCGTTGGTTCATTGTGTGAAGGTCCAGTTTTCTGGATTAGGGTTTCATGAGAAATGTGAAAGGGGTTGAAATAGTGAACCCTTTACACTAATGCAGAAATATATGCTTTTGGTTGAATGATTGTCTTCCAAAAGAATGGTTCTAGGTTTGTAATACGGTGAATGATGGTGCGCTTGGCTCATGCATGTATGAATTAATTCGCCGCACCTTATGTCATCAGTTTTTTGGTGTGAGGAAGTATCAGCCTTGGCATGGATGATGCAATGTCCACGTCCTCACGCAATTTGAATGTGACCAAATGTTGGATTCAAAATATTATAATATAATATAATTAAATCCATGTATGAATTATCTGCACCTCAAGTTATTAATTCCCTCAACTTTACGTTATCAATTTTATTAATATTTTTGTTAAAGTTTAATGAAAGACTTTTCCAAATTTTATTATATTATAATATAAAATAATGAAATGCATGTATGAAAAGAATTCAATTAATGAAACATATGAATTCATTCTTGCACCTTACGTCATTTATTTTATTAATGTTTTTATCAAATTTTAACTAATATTTTATTATGTTATAATGTAATTTAATTTGCATTATATTAAAGTTTAATTAATTGATTGAAAGTGAGGAATGGAAAATTAATTTTTTCGCTTTATGCATTCAATTTTAAATTGAAATTTTGGAATTATTTGTATGATAGATTTGTAATCACCAAAGTGACCAAATCTTTATGTTTTATTTAATTCTAAATTGTGGATGAATTTTATTTCAATTAATGATATAATTTCTGGAATTATTTGTATGATAGATTTGTTAATCACCAAAGTGATCAAATCTTTAAGTTTTATTTAATTCCATATTATTGATAAATTTTATTTCAATTACCCATAAAATGGATGCTAAATTATTTAAATATGGGTAAATGGAAATTCATTATTATAAGACATTTTTGGATCACCCAAAGGTTGATTAGTTGTCCTTATAATTAATAGATATGATTGTTGGTAGTGAGTATGTGTTATTAGTTTTGTTTGTATATCCAAAGTTAATAAGTGTTATGTGTTATCTAGTTAATGCATATATCATGCCAAATAAAGTTAATATTATCAGCATCATTATGTTTTGTGTATTAATGAATCTCCCAAAGGAGAACATTAGTATACATAGAATGTTATGAATCTGTATTGTATGTTTAGTTTAAGACTCGAAGTATTAATGTTAAGCATGTGTGATTGCAGTATCTGTTCATGTAGCCTTACATTCACAAGCTACGTCTGTTCCAGTCTTTAATAGTCTAAATTTTTCTGACTGAAGTGAAAAGGGTCCAATTTCACTTAGGTGTATTGGATCTTGATTTGGCCATTCGAATCGAAAAACATGCTGCTATTACTGATGATAGTAGAAATGAGGAGAAAGCTCATTATAGGGCTTGGGAAAAGTCAAATAGACTTAGCCTGATGTTTATGCGAATGAGCATAGCAAACAATATTAAATCTGCTCTTTCCAAAACCGAGAATGCAAAAGAGTTTATGAAATTTGTAGAAGAGCGCTCCCAAAATCAAGTGGTGTTCAAGCTTTGAAGAATCCAAAACTCATTGAAGGATGTTGAAGGCTAGGTTGTGCTTGTTGTTGCTGAGTTGTCTTAGATAGGATCTGGGGTAGATTGAGTTTTGTAATCCACTCTTGATTGAATCCAAAGTGTAGGCATTCTCAATCTTTTTAAAAGAAAAAGTGTTTTTCAAGCTAAGTGAAAAACAACCTGTTGTTTTGTCGAAACAACCGATTGTTGTATACTTAGGTGTTTTTAGAAAAGATTGAAAACTTTTTTTCAAATGGTTGAGCTGTTAAAACCAAAACAACCGATTGATTCGAGGAAACAACCGATTGTTTGTTTTGGTACCATAACAGAAAAATGGTTTTTGTTTTGACTGAGCTTTAAATTATTTTAATTGATTACGCTCCAGTCTTTAATGCTTTGACAAATCTTTAAATGCAATGAATAGTTTGTTAAGATTTGGTAGCAAATATCATCTTTGAATATCTTCAGAAAAACATATTTGAGGGAGAAGAATTAACACAAGTTTTTGAGTTTTTCAAAGAGTTGAGATTTGCTTAGAGATTGAGATTGATCAAAGTGTGTGAGATAGGATTTCTTCTTGTATTGATTTCAGATTTGCTTCTGTAACAAGTGTAATCCCTGTATCTGTTGAACAAGAATCTTTGTGTGTTTGCTGAGAAGTGTTGTGTGTTCTTGAGGGGATCAAGATCAGCATTCTTAGTGTTGGTGTGTTGGGCAAGAGAAAGGTGTGTCTTGAGGGGATCAAGGTCACTTTCTTGGTTGTGTTGTAAGTGATCTAGGTTTGATTGCTTAGTGGTGTTCCTCAGTGGTTTCTGAGAAGACTGGATGTAGCTCTGGGTTTAGAGTGAACCAGTATAAATCTTTGTGTGCATTTTCTCTATCCCTTAATTCTTTAAATTCAGTTTTGATATTTGTAAACTGGTATAAACAACCGATTGTTTCTGCGAAACAACCGATTGTTTTGTTGGTGTTGTGCTTTTAGCTTTGTGTTTTGAAAAACTGATTTCTTAATCAAGATATTCTCGAAGTAATTTCGTTCAAGGCTTAAAAGTTTTCGAAATCCCTCTTTAAACCATTCACCCCCCCCCCCCCTCTAGTTTAAAGCCATATATTCTAACAATTGGCATCAAGAGCTTGGTTCTTGAAAGTTATTCAAGTTGATCCAAAAAAAAAATTCTATGGCTAGAAAACAATCTTTTGAGGAAGGTGCTTTAATCTACAAACCACCTTTATTCTGTGGATTGAATTTCAAGTACTGGGAAGCCAGAATGAAAATCTTTGTGGAATCTATTGATCAAGGAATTTGGGATTCAATTGAGAATGGTCATTACATTCCAAAGTTTAAAAACAATGGTTCTTTCATTGCAAAACCTTTGTCTCAATGGACCAATGATGAATGTAAAATGGCCAAGCTTGACTGTACTGCTCAAAACATAATAGCTTTTGCACTAGATACTAATGAGTTTTTCAGGATATCAAAATGCAAAATTGCTAAATAGATGTGGGACACACTCAAGGCTGCTCATGGAAACAATGAACAAAAGGAGGTAAGGTCAAAGAGTCAAGCAAGAAGGAAAAGAAGGCAAAACAAGAAAAGCCTCAACCTCTGCTTCACGGCCAGAAAGGAGGTTGATTCAAGTAGTGTAAGTTCATCTAACTCCTCAAACTCTGAAAATTATGGTCAATTACTTCAAGCTTTTCAAGAAACGCATGAAGAAGTCAACCGATTGGCCCTCTTAAACAATCGGTTAAAAGAAAAGAATAGCTGGCTTGAAAACAGAGTAAAATCACTAAAGAGGAATTAGAAAATTCAAAAACAGATTTTGAAAACCTTGAAATCATTTATAGAAACTCCTCTTGCAAGTGTAATACTCTTGTTTGTGAAAATTGCAAAAATCTTGAAAATAAGGTTCACTATCTTGTTAAAACTGTGGATAAGCTTTCTAAAGGTCAATCCAACTTTGAGAGTGTCTTGGCATCTCAAAAATGTGTTTTTGGAAAAGCTGGATTGGGTTTTAACCCACAAAACAAACAAGATAGATTTTCAAAATCATTTTCGAAAATGCCAGAAAAACAACTGATTGGTCCATCGAAACAACCAATTGTTACATGCTTCTATTGCATGAAAAGAGGTCATTCTGTGAGGTTCTGTAAAATCCGAAAATATGTTGTTCCTAGAGGCTTTATGAAGTGGATTCCTAAGTGCAATAAAGATTCAATTGATGAATATATACAAAAAGGACTCACATTCATAAGGGGACCAAATCTTTGTACTTGAAAATCTTCTTTGTAGGAAATCTTGGAGGAGAGCAAGCAACAATGGTACTTGGACAGTGAATGCTCCAAGCACATGACAGGGGACAAATCAAAGTTCTTGAGCATCTCCTTTAAGCAAGAAGGGCGTGTCACCTATGGGGACAACAATAAAGGAAGGATTCTTAGAAGAGGATCCATAGGAGACAAAGACATCTTGGTCATCCATGATGTGCTCTATGTAGAAGGTCTAAAGCACAATCTGTTGAGCATTAGCCAACTATGTGACAAGGGATATCAAGTGATGTTCAAGTCAAACACATGTGAAATCTGTCTACCCAACACAAAAGAGGTAATGTTGGTAGGTAAGAGAGTAAATAATGTGTATCTTCTAGATATCTCTTCACCATGTTCAATTGGATGTCTTCTATCCAAGCAAGATGAATCTTGGCTTTGGCATAGAAGAATTGTTCATATTCACATGAATCACTTGAACAAGCTAATTTCAAGGGATCTTGTGATTGGGCTACCAAAGCTCAAGTTTGAGAGGGATCACATTTGTGAAGCGTGCCGAAAAGGGAAACAAGTGAAAAGTTCTTTTAAAATCAAAAATGTTGTTTCTTCTTTAAAACCCCTTGAACTTCTTCACATGGATCTCTTTGGACCCTCAAGAACTATGAGTCTTGGTGGAAATTATTATGCTCTTGTTATTGTTGATGACTTTTCTAGGTTCACTTGGACTCTTTTCTTGGAATCAAAGAGTGATGCCTTTTTTGCATTCAAGAAGCTAGCAAGAAGGTTACAAAATACAAAGAACTGCAACATAGGCTCTATTAGAAGTGATCATGGAGGAGAATTCCAAAATGAGAAGTTCAGCAAGTTCTGTGAGAAGATGGGGATTCTGCACAACTTCTCTGCTCCAAGAACTCCACAGCAGAATGGTGTGGTAAAGAGGAAGAACAGGTCTCTTGAAGAGCTAGCAAGGACAATGCTTAGTGAATCATCTCTTCCTAAGTACTTTTGGGCGGATGCAGTGAGCACCTCGTGTTATGTGATCAATAGAGTGCTTATTAGGTCCATTTTGAAGAAAACTCCATTTGAACTCTTCAATGGAAGGAAGCCTAACATCAACCATCTCAGAGTTTTTGGCTGCAGTTGTTTCGTTCTCAACAATGGAAAGGAAAACTTGGGGAAGCTTAATGAGAAAGCGGATCTTAGCATCTTCATAGGGTATTCTCTCACAAGTCATGCATATAGAATCTACAATAAGAGGTTGATGACTGTAGAAGAATCAGTTCACGTTGTCTTTGATGAGGTAGAACACAGAAACATCCAAATCCCGAAGACCAGAGCTGAAGAGGATGAACAAAGCATCAGTTTGGATAAGTTGGAAATCTGTGCAGAAAAACAACCGATTGAAATTCTGCAACAGAGTGAGTTGCCCAAAGAGTGGAGGATTCCTAGAGATCTGTCAGTGGAAAACATCATAGGGCAAATAAAGGAAGGTGTCTCCACACGTAGCTCCATCACAAACTTCTGCAGGCACACAGCTTTCGTCTCACAAATTGAACCAAAGTCAATTGATGAAGCTCTCAAGGATGAGAAGTGGGTTGAAGCTATGCATGAAGAATTGAATCATTTTGCAAGGAATGAGGTATGGTTTCTTGTCCCTAGAACAGATGAGATGAACATTATAAGTTCAAAGTGGGTATTCAGAAACAAGTTAGATGAAGATGGTGTGATCACAAGGAACAAAGCAAGGCTAGTTACCAAATGCTACAATCAAGAGGAGGGCATAGATTATGGTGAAACCTTTGCCCTTGTTGCAAGGTTGGAGGTTGTGAGGCTGCTGCTGGCTTTTGCTTGTATGAGTGGTTTCAAACTCTTCCAAATGGATGCCAAGAGTGCCTTCTTGAATGGCTACATCAATGAGGAAGTGTATGTAGATCAACCATCGGGTTTTGAAGATCATAAGCATCCCAACCATATCTTCAAGTTGAAGAAAGCTTTGTATGGACTGAAGCAAGCTCCAAGGCAGTGGTATAAGAGGCTTAGCAACTTTCTGCTATCACATGGTTATGAAAGGGGAATGGTAGACAAGACTCTCTTCATCAAAAAGTCAAATTCAGAAATAATTCTTGTACAAATCTATTTTGATGACATCATCTTTGGTGCTACACAAGATAGGTTGTGTGAAGAATTTGTGGCTAAGGTGAGTTTGAAATTTCTATGATGGGAGAATTGTCTTTCTTTCTTGGATTTCAGGTTAAGCAAACAAAGGATGGGATCTTTCTATGTCAATC
The DNA here is from genome assembly GCF_000499845.2 of Phaseolus vulgaris. NCBI lineage: Eukaryota > Viridiplantae > Streptophyta > Magnoliopsida > Fabales > Fabaceae > Phaseolus > Phaseolus vulgaris. The sequence goes on from NC_023752.2 coordinate 16,833,527, forward strand.
AAAGTATTGCAAGGAGATTATCAAGAAATTTGAAATGGAAAGCTGCAAAGAAGCAAGCACTCCAATGCCATCAAGCTGCTATATGGATGTTGATTCTGCTGGAAAGAGTGTAGATCAATCCAAATACAGAGGATTGATTGGCTCTTTGCTATATCTAACAGCAAGTAGGGTGGACATCATGTTCACAGTGTGTCTTTGTGCAAGATATCAAGCAAATCCTAAAGAATCACACTTCAAAGCTGCAAAAAGAATTCTGAAATATCTAAAAGGAACATCAATTGTTGGGTTATGGTATCCTTCTCACTCTCCAATTCACTTAATTGGTAATTCAGATTCTGACTTTGCAGGTTGCAAGCTATATAGGAAGAGCACAAGTGGCACTTACCACCTTCTTGGCTCAAGCCTAATCTCATGGCATAGCAAAAAGCAAGCATGCGTTGCTCTCTCTACTGCTGAGGCAGAGTATATAGCTGATGGAAGCTGTTGTGCACAGATTCTATGGCTCAAACAACAACTTGCAGAATTTGGATTAAAGATCAGCAAAGTCCCTTTGATGTGTGATAACACAAGTGCCATCAATCTTACCAAAAATCAGATTCAGTACTCAAGGACCAAACATATTGAGATAAGACATCATTTCATCAGGGATCATGTAAACAATGGGAACTGTGAAGTGAAGTTTGTGGAGACCAAACTGCAACTAGCTGACATCTTCACAAAACCACTACCAAAAGAGAGGTTTTTCTTTCTAAGAAATTAATTAGGTATCCTTGATCTTAATAATCTCTCCTAAATCTGTTTTGTTTCTGTTAAAGTAGATTTGTGAAGACAAATAGGGGAAGAATTAATTGGTCTTGTGTATCCTTATCTGAAACTGTTTAATTCTGTTAAAATCTCTGATATAAAACTGTTTTCTGCTGCTGCTGATAAAAACAACTAATTATTTCGAGTAAACAACCGATTGTTTATCAGGCTTTATGTTTTAAATGTGTGAAAAACTAACCTTCTGCTGTAAGAAACATTGGATGGTAGATATGCTATTTTTGTAGGTACTGCTTCAGATTCAATCAAGTCAAACACAAGCACCAGGGATTTGTCTTCATCAAATAGAGGGAGATTGTTGAACCAAGTGGTGTTCAAGCTTTGAAGAATCCAAAACCCTTTGAAGGATGTTGAAGGCTAGGTTGTGCTTGTTGTTGTTGAGTTGTCTTAGATAGGATCTGGGGTAGATTGAGTTTTGTAATCCACTCTTGATTGAATCCAAAGCATAGGCATTCTCAATCTTTTTAAAAGAAAAAGTGTTTTTCAAGCTAAGTGAAAAACAACCTGTTGTTTTATCAAAACAATCGATTGTTTTATACTTAGGTGTTTTTAGAAAAGATTGAAAACTGTTTTTCAAATGGTTGAGCTGTTAAAACCAAAACAACCGATTGATTCGAGGAAATAACCGATTGTTTGTTTTGGTACCATAACAGAAAAATGGTTTTTGTTTTGGCTGAGCTTTAAATGATTTTAACTGATTACGCTTCAGTCTTTAATGCTTTGACCAATCTTTAAATGCAATGAATAGTTTGTTAAGATTTGGTAACAAACATCATCTTTGAATATCTTCAGAAAAACAGATTTGAGGAAGAAGAATTAACACAAGTTTTTGAGTTTTTCAAAGAGTTGAGATTTGCTTAGAGATTGAGATTGATCAAAGTGTGTGTGAGATAGGATTTCTTCTTGTATTGATTTCAGATTTGCTTCTGTAACAAGTGTAATCCCTGTATCTGTTGAACAAGAATCTTTGTGTGTTTGCTGAGAAGTGTTGTGTGTTCTTGAGGGGATCAAGATCAGCATTCTTAGTGTTGGTGTGTTGGGCAAGAGAAAGGTGTGTCTTGAGGGGATCAAGGTCACTTTCTTGGTTGTGTTGTAAGTGATCTAGGTTTGATTGCTTAGTGGTGTTCCTCAGTGGTTTCTGAGAAGACTGGATGTAGCTCTGGGTTTAGAGTGAACCAGTATAAATCTCTGTGTGCATTTTCTCTATCCCTTAAGTCTTTAAATTCAGTTTTGATATTTATAAACTGGTATAAACAACCGATTGTTTCTGCGAAACAACCGGTTGTTTTGTTGGTGTTGTGCTTTTAGCTTTGTGTTTTGAAAAACTGATTTCTTAATCAAGATATTCTCGAAGTAATTTCGTTCAAGGCTTAAAAGTTTTCGAAATCCCTCTTTAGACCATTCACCCCCCCCCCCCTCTAGTTTAAAGCCATATATTCTAACAGCAAGTTCTTTCAATAAAGAAAGGTATTTTATCACCTTTATTGATGATTTTTCACGTTATGGTTATAAATCGCAAGCAGTGAATGCCTTGGAAGTTTATATAAATGAAATGGAAAGGCAATTAGACAGAAAGGTGAAAATTGTCAGGTCAGATAGAGATGGTGAATATTATGAAAGTGGACAACAACCTGGTCCGTTTGCTAAGTTCCTTTAGAGACGTGGTATTTGTGCTCAATACACAATGCCAGGTACACCAGAACAAAATGGTGTTTCAGAAAGGCGTAATCAAACCTTGATGGATATGGTTAGGAGCATGTAAAGTAAGTCAACTGTACATGTTTCATTGTGGATGTATGCTTTAAAAACTGTCATGTATCTGTTGAACAGGGTTCCTAGTAAGGCAGTTCAAAAGACACCTTTTAAATTGTGGACAGGAAGGAAACCCAGTTTGAGACACCTGCATGTTTGGGGATGTCAGGCAGAAGTTAGAATATACAATCCGCAAGAAAAAGAAATTGGATGCAAGAACAATTAGTGGATATTTCATTGGTTATCCAGCAGAGTCAAAAGGGTATATGTTTTACTGTCCTACCCATAGCACAAGAGTTGTTGAATCTGGAAATGCATGGTTCATTGAAAAATGGTGAAACCAGTGGGAGTGATACTTCACGAAATGTGGAGATTAAGGAAGTCAGAGTACAAGTTCCTTTGACTAGTACTTCAACTTCAAGTATTGTTGTTCCTAATGTAGTTGAACCACTCAACGATGATGAAAAACAACAAATTAATGATCACGAGGTTAACAACGAACATGTAGTAGAACAACCACAAGAAATAGAATTAAGAAGATCTCAAAGAGAAAGAAGGTCAACTATTTCGAATGATTATGTGGTTTATCTACAAGAGTCAGAAAATGACTTAAGTATTGATAATGATCCAGTTTCATTTTCAGACGCCATCAATGATGATAATTCTGATAAGTAGTTAGATGCCATGAAAGATGAGCTTAAATCAATGGCACAGAATGATGTATGGGACCTTATAGAATTGCCAGAAGGATGCAAGAGAGTCAGGTGTAAATGGGTCTTTAAGACTAAACGTGACTCTCATGGCAATATCGAACGTTACAAGCCCCGACTTGTTGCCAAAGGTTTTACTCAAAAGGATGGCATTGATTATAAGGAAACATTTTCACCTGTTTCTAAGAAAGATTCCTTTAGAATTATCATGTCGTTAGTAGCTCATTATGATCTTAAGTTGCATCAGATGGATGTTAAAACTGCCTTTTTGAATGGGGATTTAGAAGAGGATGTTTATATGGACCAACCAGTGGGGTTCATTAAAGAAGGAAAGGAACACATGGTGTGTAAACTTAAGAAATCAATATACGGGCTTAAACAGGCTTCTAGGCAATGGTATCTTAAGTTCAATGATATTATTGTGTCCTTTGGATTTAAGGAAAACATCGTTGATCGGTGTATATACCCAATGGGAGCAAGTTTATATTCCTGATTTTGTATGTTGATGATATCTTGCTTGCAACTAATGATCTTGGTCTGTTAAGTCAGACTAAGAAGTTTCTCTCTAATAACTTTGAGATGAAAGATATGGGTGAGGCATACTATGGTATAGGAATTGAAATTTTCCGTGACAGATCACAAGGACTATTAGGTTTGTCTCAGAAAGCATATATTAATAAAGTTTTAGAGAGATTCAGAATGGATAAATGTTCAACATCTCTTGTTCCAATACAGAAAGGAGACAAATTTATTCTCATGCAATGTCCAAAGAATGATTTGGAACGGAAACAGATGGAGAATATACCTTATGCATCTATTGTTGGGAGTTTAATGTATGCTCAAACTTGTACACAACCAGATATTAGTTTTGCAGTTGGTATGCTTGGAAGATACCAGAGTAATCCAGGATTGGATCATTGGAAACCTGCAAAGAAAGTTTTAAGATACTTGCAAGGAACGAAGGATCACATGCTTACTTATAAAATATTTGATCATCTTGAGGTGATTGGATATACAGATTCAGATTTTGCTGGTTGTGTGGATACACGAAAGTCAACATTTGGCTATGTGTATCTTTTAGCCGGAGGAGCGATTTCATGGGAAAGTGCGAAGCAAACAGTTATTGTTGAATCCACCATGGAGGCTGAATTTGCATGCTTTGAGGCCACAGTTCAGGCTAATTGGTTGCGGAATTTTGTTTCAGGACTTGGAATTGTTGACATTATTGCCAAGCCGCTGAGAATTTATTGTGATAACTCCGCAGCCGTCTTCTTTTCTAAAAACGACAAGTATTCCAAAGGTGTTAAACATATGGAATTGAAATACTTTGTTGTTAAAGAAGAAATTCATAAACATAGAGTGTCAAAAGAACATATTAGCATTAATCTTATGATTGCTAACCCTTTAACAAAAGGGTTACCGGCCAAAACATTTACTGGTCATGTTGTAAATATGGGCATTATGTCTACTAGTGAATAATGAATGTTGTTATTAATGCTTATTTGACACTCTGAGCTCATTGATAAATAAAGTTTCTAAAACTTATGTTTTCTACTTTATGTATATGCATGTAAATTATGTTGTGGAAAACAAACTATGTTGTTATTGATGAAAATGACATTATGTTTGAACCTATTATGGATTTCTCACTATAAAGTCATATTAAGGAGAAAGAATGATATAGTAGTACATGGAAGGATATGTGTTGATTGAAATGACATGTAACCGCCATGACTTTTATTATTTCTGTATCCTTGATTTTGATTAATGATATAACCAATTTATGTAAGGCCTTTTAAATGCGCATTTATGTAATTATTAAATCATGAAAGTGTTATAACTCATATGAGTCAAGTGGGAGAATGTAAGAAATTATGTAAATTAATTTCTATAAAGTGACTCACATAACTTAGAGTTTGGGCTTTGGGCCCGAATATGATTTAATAATAATAATATAATTAAAGGTCCATTGGTTAACGTGAGAATATGATGATATACCTAATGAAAACCTACATCTGATGGAGATTGGGAATTAAGAGAAAAGGGTTCTGTCTTTGCAAATAATAGTTGTCTCACTGTTAACCATCACGAAAGTGTGTGACAAGAACGAAATTGCTAAAAGATAGATTAGGACAAAGGAGTGCTAAAAGATAGATTAGGACAAATGAGATAAAGTAACTGCTCAAGTAGGATCACTCATGGATCAAGGTAAGTGTCTATTCCTTCTTGATTGTGTGAGAATCATGATATGATAAGATCTGTATGTGAACATTATTGTATGTGTTCAATTGTACGTTTAGTTTATTCATGTTTTAATTTATAGATCGTCCAACGCGCATCATCCTCTATCACATGTATGACTTGATCATCGTCTGATGCATTGTAGAGATTTCATTGTTTAACATTGTGCTAGCTCTCTCTAACACTATATAAAGAGTTTGGTCCATTAAGTTCTTATGTAGACATCATTTATCATCTCTATAATTCTTTGTATAGCTCTTTCATAACTTGAACATCATCTAGCGAGTTCCTCTAAGATATCGTGTGTCTCTTTCAACTAAGACTTCTTCTAGCTTGTTCGCTCAACGTCATCGTCTTTCATGGATATATCGTATTTGACAATGTCAAATAGATTTTGTGTAATGTCATCTTTCTTCCTTCTAACACATCATCTATTGTGCATTCACGGTATAGTCTAGAACTTGTATTCTTTACATTGTTTGACATGTTTATCCTTTGTCAGTTTCAGTTCTTTGATAATGTCTACCATGTATAAAGCATCGTTTGTCATATTGAATCTTCACAACGTGTACTATTTGATATGTTCTTTGTGAAGTCTATTAGTTCATATCATATGCTTGGCTCTCATGACCGTCTAATATATTATTTGTGAAGTTTATTAGTTTATATCATCTGCTTGGATCTCATGATCATCTAATATATAATTTCTAATTGTTATGTACATGAGTAAGCTTGGTTATAAACCAAAATACATCTTATAGTATTGGTGATGTGACCAAAAAGTACATGAAGATGACCAAGGATGTTAAACTTGACGGGTCATCTCAACAAGCAAATAAAGACTTCATCAATAGATGAAATGGACAAGGCCCAAAGCATTTGAAGTTCTTCTTATTAGTCTTCTCAAAAGATGAGGCCCAAGCCCAATTAATATCTTTTTTGTAATATCTTTAGAATAGATTTAAAATAGAACATAAAAAGGGAAGTATGAATAGGAGTATAGGACTTATGAAGAGTAGTACCAAAAGTCACATTTTCCATGGAGCATTTTGGGCGGCATTTTCATATGCCTTTGCCTTCCCATGCCTTTTCATGTGACCGACCCTCTTTTCTATATAAAGAGGAGCTTGACTATTGTAAAGATACATTAGATTGAAATTGAAGTAAAGTTACTATTCTCAAATTGAGAGAGATTTTGTGAGACTTGTGCTCCTTCTCCTAGTTTTATCTTGTAGGTCTATGGGAACTCTCAAGTAGCGGCATTCTTCACTCATCTTGGATCCATTCATCCTTCAAGTGGCGTGAGCATTCCCTTGTCTACAACCACTTAAGTTTTCACCAACCTTTCATCTTCTTCTTCCATTTTCATTCCATATCAAACTCTTCTTGTTGTTGTTTCTTGAATTACAATCGGTTGAATGTTGCTATTGTTTGATTCTAATCGGTGGAATTGTGTTGTTCTTTTTTTAATCAGTTCAAATGCATTTTACATCATTCTAATCGATTCATCTACTCTAAAATGGGTTTCTATTCGGTTCATTGAGTTTGTTTGACATTTCAATCGGTTTTCTTGTTCTTGTTGTGTTCTTGAGTTGTTTGATAATCTTGATCTTAATTCTTGAAAGTGTCTATTAATGAATCATCTCCTAATCAATTCACATCAATTGGTTATCATCAAAACTCTTAGACTCTTAGTTTGATGGGTGATAAATTGTCTGATATCTTTACAATTGAATGTGAAGAACAATGGTAAGGCAAGCCAAGCAAATCAAGTTATACAAGTGATCTTGTTGAAAATACTAGAGTGTCTAGTCTTTTAGATTGTGTGTGAAATCATTGTAATTCTTCTCTTTGTGAAGTTGTACTAGTGTGAGCTTTCTTTGTGGTTTCTTTGAAAGTGTTTTTTGTTTCTTGAGAGTACTTAATCTTAGGAAAAGTTTAAGTATAACCTAAAGAGGTAGGAATACTCGTTGTAACCTAAAGATATGATAATATTGGTGTAATTAGTTGGTTAGTGGAAGCTCTTAAGAAGTTACTTAAGAAGACTAAACGTAACTCAAATTTGATAAAGTAGGATAAAATTCTTGTGTTGATATCACATTACACTTGTTGTTATTTATACTTTAATTCTTATCGTTAGACAGTCTACTAAACAGTCTAATTATTTTATCAATGGTAAAAATAGAATTTTTTTCTCCAAGAAAATATGCATGAAAAACTCAAAAAAAGAACTTGCAACTTTTTTACTTCTTTTAATATGTAAACTCAAATGAAAAAACAAATAAATAATAAGTAAAAGTATAGTAAAATTCATATAAATTTTGTGCAAAAACATTTTGAAAAAAAAAATTGATAAGAGTTTCGTGCAAATTATTATTCATAGCAAAATTTATAAGTATTTCCTAAAGAAAATTTTAAAACCATTAACAGGAAATATTGTGTTTTTCAATAGTGTTAATTTAATAAATATTAATGACTAATTATTTTTTATCTTTAAATTAATTTATATTTAATAAACTTTTTATAGTGAAATCATGATTTAAAAAATACAAACAAATTGTATTCTATTTCATTTTATTTTATTTATTTATTTAATTAAAAAATTCTTTTAGTACATTTTAAAGAAAATAATATTATATATTAGCTTAGTTTTACTTATAATAATATTTCTATATAAAATATAACACTTTTATGTTTATATTATTTATAATAACATTTATATGAAAAATGTTACAACAATAATTGAAATTTGTTTATTATAATATTTTAAATATAATTACGAAACTGTTACTAAAAATAATAAATGGTCATATCATTTTGATAACCTCTTTGGTTCAAAATGGCAAGTCATTGAATTTTTTATATTAGAAAAAGGTAGATGTGCATTCAACACAGTCTCAACACACATCCATTATAAGTGACTAGAAAATTAATAAACAAAAAATTAAAAATAATGAATTAATTATTCATTCATTCTTAATAGTCAATTAGTGTGCAATCTTTCTTGATAATGAATCTTTTACCTTGTTATTGGCAACATATTTTATTCTATTATAAAATATTGTGGGTAAAATTTTGTTCTCAGTTGACTAAATTACACAAAGGAAAGGACAAAAGGAAAATACAAAAAGTGACAATGGCCATAAATGTTTGCTCCATTAGTGGACATTACACACACTACACAAAGTTAAGGTCCTACAATTCTCCTTCTAAGTTTGAAATGGGTATAAAAACTAATTTAGTTATTGAAATTGTATCTCTTTAGATGTATTAGTTAAAACCTAAGAAAATTTTGAAGAAGTTCATAAAAATTTTAATATTTTATCTAAATTTTTAAAAATAATATTGCTAATTAATTCGTTGGAGTAATGAACAAAATGAAAATAAAAATTAAAAAATATTTTTTTATCAGTAAATAAAATATTACTATAAATACAGACAATTCAGATATATCTCAACCTTCTCAAATAACTTAAACGAAACTTCTTACTAAAGTTATTCATTAAAGTCTCTAATAAAACTCTGAAAATTTTCTTAGATTCAGGAATTAATTTAAAAATGTAATACAATTCTATAAAGACTAAATTAATCATTTATTCCAAAAAGAAAAAATTTGATGGAACTGTTTGAGAGTTAAACGAGTCTGTACCTTGGGTTAAATACTTAAATGCGGTGAACTCATTAGTTACCATGTTAAAAAGAAAATGATATGTACAATCATAAATATTTTAAATATTAAAAGATGTTTTAAAAGGACTAATAAGAATATAATGAATATGGAATAAGAATATAATGAAGATTTTAAAATTTATTTATATCGTGGTGAAATCATCTTTATGAAAGTAATTTGACATTTCTTTACAATCTTCATATTCAAGGTCCACTATCCTCAAAATGGGTGAATATTAAGCATTTATAGACCTATAAATAGACCTTTATATAGTCCATATAAAAAAAAAAATATTGAATGTTCTGGCTTTAAGTTTCTCAAAAAAAAATTGCTAAAAAAATAAAACCACATCTTTTTTGGATTTTTTTTATCTCAAATTAAACAACATTCTATGACTATCATGTAAATGTTAAGTATATTAACATAATTAAAATTATCACATCTAAAATATCTAAAGTTTTAATCATGAGAGGGTATCATATTTTGTAGCATTGATAAGATCCAGTTTAAAAATGTTTGATGTTATAATTTTAGAAAGAGAAAAGGCAAAATTCACTTTTAAAATTGTAGTGTTGGTTTTTCTGTAGCAGATTTGATTTTATTACCTAGACAATATATGAACATGAAATGACTACAGTTTGATTATGCGCAACCGTGCAATAAAGACAGTAAAGTGGTTACTTCTTGTGGTCCACACAAACCACAATAATTTCCGACATCAGATGATATTATAATTATATTTGATTACAAAGCATTGTTCTAATGTGACCTAAAGAGATGTCCATTTCCCTATAATCAAATTTTGGTTTCTTTTCAAACTTTGGATAGTGATGCTTCATCAACCACCTAATCATACCTCCAATCAAAATTTTGTTCAAAATGAAAAAAAAAAAAAAAAAACTGAGATGTAGTACAATAAACTATAATTATAATATGATTATAGTCATTTTTAGAAGGTTTTGTCTTTTATAATTCAGAGTACACTAATTATGGAGGACTGTTTCTTTCTGCACCTCCATCTAACACTCCATATAAAATATTTTTTTATCCTTTGTGTGACCTCATATTTTAGATTATATAATTCGGAATTATATAATCCGAAAGTCTGAATTTGATAATAGTTTTCAGATTATATAATTCAGACACGTATTTAAAAAAAAATTCCAAATTACATAATCTGGAGATTAGAAAAAACTTTCGGATTATGTGTTTGGAAAAAAAAAGATTTTTAGATTATGTAATCCAAAAGTTAATTACAAATTTTAAAATTAATTTCTAAAATACATAATTCAGAATATTATATAAAAATATTTTTTGAAATACGAGAAAATTTATGAAAGAGAGAAGAACTTATGAAAATGCAAGAAGAAACTCGTTATTTTGGAGGGTGAAGCCCTAGTAATTGCCCTTAAAGATTTTTAGGCATGTCAAAAAAGTGGGCTTATCATTTTATAATCTTCTTCCAAAGTTATCAAAGTTAATTCTTCCTGCACCCCGATGAATTATGACATGCATCCGATATATTTTAAAATTTTCAAAGTTACCTTTTGTTTTGGAATTGAAAATCTAAAATATAAAAAAAATTAAAAAATTAAATCTATAATAGATTTTTGTATTTTATAAATAAAATTTCAGAATAGAATTGGAAAATCAAAATCTCATTCTGAAAAACAATTTCGAAATATAAAAATATAGTTCAAGAAATAAATTCCAAAAAATAAAATCTGAAAATAAATTTTAAAAAATGATTGCATAATCTGAAAAAAATGTTTTCTAAATCTGTCTACATTTTCTCTTTCATCTGGATCTATTTCTCTTCTATGCTCTTCGATGAAAAAAAATATATAATCCAAATAGGACTGACAAAAGGACTATTGCTAGAGTGAATCAATCACCCATCAGAGTTTGATCATGTTATGTTACATTTAAGACGTGTACGTTTAACAAGTTTGGTCGTGATCTTATCTTATACATGAGATATTGCTTGGTGTTGAAAATTTAAATTTAATTGGAACATTTGAAAAAGTATTTGTCAACAAAATTATCTTAATTATAGTGGGTTAAAAGAAATATCAGCACAAAATTATCTTTTTGTTATAGTTTAAACAAGTCAAGATAAAATTCTTGACATTTTGTAAATTGGGAGACAATTTGCAAAGGTACAATTCCTTTTGCAACTTTAAAAAGCAAAAAGTTTTAAGCCTTTTTTAAATATTTTATGAACTAATAAACATTATATTATATTTATGTTAAAAGCAATTTATTGGTTCATCAACCATTTTTAAAAACAATTAATTAGATCTTTTTGATATTTGCAATGTTATTTGATTGTTGAGTAAGCTGAATTGGTTTAAAAATTGCAGATATTGCAAAATAAATTGAAGAAAAAGCCTCCATATATTGATATTCCGTCCAACTTTGAACCTTTAATAACAAATTTGGCATTATCTCGAAATAAATAAGCTTTCATGATTATCAAGCCAGTTAAATAAATAATAAATACCTATAGCGGATCACAAGTTTCTGTTTCAAAGTACAATTAAATTAAATAAATAGAAATATATAAATTAAATACATATTTTAACTATAAATTAAAAAAAAAATCACATTTTCATTATTCAAACTAATGGAACATAAATGTGTCTAATAGGAAAACAAAAACAGTTACCAAAATAAATAAATAAATAAAAATAGTTACAACAATACGAGCAAAATAGCAAGAAAAATGTTTACATTAAAATAGTATCCTCTTTCATGTATTAGTGTAGAAGTATAGATATAGATAAGAAAACCTATTTTGCTTGCATTGTATTGAAAATGTAAAACCAGAAATAGAATATAAATAAATAATAACTATGCATGAGGCGACCGAAAAGGAGATGAATGAAAATAATGAAATATTTTCCATTTGATGGAATCTAAACCACAATTCTGTTGTAAATGCCACTGTGGAATGAAGCAAAAAGAAAGATAAAACAATGATGAAAAATTGATGGCACTACAAGACAACACAACACAAGTGTACCAGTTATCTCACTTCCATTTGAGAGACTGCCTAATGCCTGTATAAATGAGTCCTAAAGATCTCCCAATCAAGCTAACTAAAAAGAATGAGATAGCATCACTCACTTTATCAATAACTGCTCTGATTATGGGCATGGTGATGTCAGACAACTCCAGGAAAAGGCTGAAGGAATATCGCCTACAATACATCAAAATTAACACCAATTATACTTACTGAATGAAAGTTTCTCCAAAACGAGTGTTTCTAAAGTGAGAAAGGGTGGGAGCGTGTACCTTTATTTCTTGTAAAGTATCATGATCTTAACAGGCTAAAATTTAAGAGTAGATATACCCGAATTGCTCAAATTAAAAGAGCCTTGTTTAATTATAACAGGAAGATAGATATATAAGCTACTCTGATCCATTTTAGTCCACCTTTAACTGAACTACACGGGGCTAACCTGCTAACCAATAGGACGATATTTTGCATGGATTGCATCCAACACACTTGATCCACAGACTAATAATATGGTCCACGGGCCAAAAACAATATAAAAGTTTTGAAAATATGTAAGAAAAAATATTAAAAGAAAATAGAAGCAGATGGTTAAACCTGAATTTCCTTAAAAAAATTATAAAAACCAAAAAAAGTCTAAAATTCAATTAAAAAAACATGGATTAATGAAATAGTACAACAGAAAATAGCCAATACACTCAAAGTAATGGTTTACGACTGCTATACAATTTTAATTATAAGCAGTATTTAAGTTAATCCAAACACTATTATGCTCATCTTAGTTTCTAACCTTCGTCACATTTAGACACTGCCAACTGCGTTTCAATGTAATTCCTACAATCAACTACCATCCAAATTTGACAGTTAACAGTTTGTCTTGCATGCCGACGATGTCTCATTTTAACCTTGCAAATATGGCAACCTCTGTTTTGAAAACAGGACCAGCCAATTCGAAAATAAGACCAGGAGTTGATCTGGTCACCGGTCAGTTAATTCGAAAATAAGAAACAAATCTTCCCAAGACCAGTGCAAATCGCTTCAAACCAGACCAAAACCAGTGCAGAAAACCACATTGCACCGGCCTTTAAAAAAAATCATAATTTAATTTTTTTAATTTAATGTAAAATATTTTAAGATAAAAAAACGCATTTAAAAATTATGCATTGATATAAATTATTTTACCAGTTATTATTATTTTTTTCTCTTGTAAAACATAATTTAGTTATTTTTAGTAATTTACAATTTTTGTATCTAGATTTTCTTAGAATTTTATATTATTTTATTATTTAAAATATTAATTTAATTACTACTGGTTCAACTAATAAATCATTAACCAATGCAGTGCTTGTACAATTTCAATTACTCATTCGATTCAAAACCATTCCTTCCAGCTGACAGTTGTTAAAATATATCATTTGCTAAGCATTTAGAAGTCTAATTTGGACCCAACAGTAGAAAAGGGACCTTATTTTCCAAGTTAAACCCAACAATATATTAGCAAAGCATGTGCCAAACAATCTAATTTAGATAACAGTTGGCAATAACGACTACATTATGCACACACAAAATGTGGAACTCAGTTGAAAAAATTGGACAAGCAGGGTCTGATAGATTTGAAGGTATGATTTGATGTCTCCAACCATTTGAAGATGAAGAATTGAAGTTTGCTTCAACCTTGATACAGATTTGATGATTTTATTGTTCGAGTCTTGTTGAATTATAATTCTTAGGTTTAAGGTTTGTTTGAGGGAGGGTGTGATGTGATGCTTGACATTCATATATTATGTGCTAAAATTGTTTTCAAGAATTTTTACATTATTTCACTTGGTTTAAATGAAAGTCAAGAAATTTTAATTAATTGAAATATACCCTGCTTAGTAAAAAAACACAAGTTTAAACATTTCAATCTATTAAAACATGTTTTAAATTGGTCAAAATCTTGGAATTTTTGTTAAAAACCAAATTCGTACTGTTTCAACCAATTAGAATTTGAATCAATCGATTATAATCACTAAAGAAGTCAATTCAAGTGAATTCAATGGATTGAAACTCGTTTTAACCGATTGAAAATTCTTTTCTCTTCAAATAGAAAACTCAAAATAGTTTTTCAAGTAACTTCTTTACAAATTGAATTGAAGACTTTATTATTGAAGAACTTTCTTGGAGCTCTCATTTTGAAAAATCTTTCTAAAGATCAGGTTTTAAGTGTTGCATCTCATTCTTGGTGTGAATCACTAAGCATTGCTTCTAGAGGGAATTTTCTTAAACTTCATTGTCCAGGTGATTTTGTTCCAAATTTGTTTTCTTTGATTAGGGTTATCAAGACTTGCCAGTGGAAAGGTTTCACAAGTGTTGTATGATCTTGTAGGATTCAATAGTGTAAAGTGTTGAAAAACTTGAAGTGTCTGTAAAAACTTGAAGTGTCTGTAAAAACTTGAAGTTAGTGGACTGCCTTAATTAGGGTTCTTTGGGAAGTGAACCTGTATAAACTTCTGCATTTTTCTTCTTGATCTCCAACTCTTTCACATTTGAGCATATGAATTTTATTGTTTGTACATCTAGGATATAAACAAATTGATAATACATCTCAAAGATCTTGATCAAGACTTTCCTGAGTTAATTGATCCAAAGAAAATCTGAATTTAGTTTTCTTTCTGAGAAAGTGTTAAGTTTTTAAATTTCAATTCACCCCTCATGAAGTCAAACCTATTTTTCTAACAGTGTCTAAACAAACATAATGAGAAATGCAGTGACAAGATTTAATTAAGCATGAATATAACGGGTGAAGAGAAAATATACCATCCTGTTAGGGCTCTTAATTCCTTGGTCCGCTTCACAGGCATTGAGAAATGGCTAATCTCAATGCAATGTAATTCAGGTGACGTTGTTTTTGAATTTTGCTGGGTAAGCTTCTTCCACCAATTTTGCTCTTCGATCTGAATACTGTCTGTTAGATCAATGGGTTTGCTCTCAAGAGTACACAGGTCGAAACGATCCTCATACATTGACACTACTGTGTCCATGTTGTGGCATAACCACTGATTCAAAGCCACCTGATAACAAGAATATCACCGAAAGTCTCTGTGAAATTTCATACAAAATTTAAAATAAATAATAAATGTATGCCGCCAGAAATAGGTAAATCTCACAATACATTTGACTCTCCACTTTATTGGGTTTGGGTGCCAAAAAAGAGTTTAGTAAGAAATGAATCACCAAAAGCTAGTTAAAATGTATCATTTTATCCGACATTAATTTTTAAAAGTAATGCAAGAAATACATATTTTGTGTCGATAAAGAATTATTTTAATAAACTTTGTCATTATCTACTTATCTATCTCACACACCACGTATATCATGTAATAAATTTCAGGTTACAAAATTCGTGATTTTAAAGATGTATATTTTGGTTGGTAGGATAAGAATAAAAAAAAAACATGTAAGTTAACCATGACTAAATGAGCAGATATAAACTGTCAATATTACCTGTTCTCTCCCTATACTACTAAATATCAGGAAAACAAAGTTATGGGAATATCAAATAAAACAGGGATAATATCAGGAAAACATAAGTTGTGGGAATATCAAAATAGAACAGTGACAATTTCAGTTCAGTTGATTTTCTGAAAATAATTTTGCTATAACTCCAAAACACATTCTTCAACAAAAGATGGAGAACTTTATTTTAAGTGAATAATTACTTTTTACAGAGGAGCTGAGGAACCATAGTGGAAACTTCTCTCAGAAAAGTATTACACATTCAGTTCTTACAACTCATTGTGGGCAGCCAATGACCATGGGCAAAAAACAGAAACGAGACCCCCACGCTTGAAATTTGAAAACTACATTAAGTACCTCGTTACGTAGCTTTTGGAGTTCTCTGGTGGATAAAGCACATAATGACATATCCAAGCTATTGGTTTTACTTGACACATCACTATCAACCGAATTGAACTCCAGATATATGCTTGCAACCCCATCTGCTAGAGCTACCACTAAGTCTTCTAAAATTGAAATCCCATGCACAGCAAATATACACGAATCATAATAACAATCCTCCCTGATAATAGATGGATGACTGGTGAGTCTCTTAAATCAGAAGATTACTTTTAAGAAAGGAATATTCAAATTCGTCCATCACAGTTACACATCAGCACAGTAGTCTGCCAAAGATTTTTGTTCTAAACTAGTCTTTCCTCAAAGTTAGTCACTTAAAGACAAACTTGGTTGTTTTAAATTGAGGGACTAGCTTGGATTATAAATCTTCGAAAGACTTATAAGCTCATGCACACATAACTTAGGAGGACCAACTTGAGGGTTTGCCCTACAACAATATAATTTCAAAACTTAAAGTGGATTAAAAGAAAAAATGGCATAAGGGGGGGGTGCTCCTCAAAGGAAAATGGCAAGCCATGGACACAAAATATGTCAATATGGACACTAATCATTGATCTAAAACAGATTTCCTGAGTATACAAGGCCAGATTTGTAGATCCTGAATTTAGAAAATGCACACGAAATAGATAAACAATGAATAAAAAAAATAGATAATAAGGTTGCTTTTACCTGGGAGAATCAAAAGTAAGATACCAAAGTAATTCTGAATACAGATCTTTCTTGCCAGACCTTGCAATGCTCTCAACAACAGTGTTATCTCCTTTCACTTTTTCAAGTATCATAGATGCAAGTTCCTAAAAACAATGTCAAACTATAGTTTCACTATCTGTTTAATGGAAGGAAATAGGAAGGATAGGCCTTTCTCTGAGAACCCAAAAAGAATCAACCCCCAAGTTGGAGAGAAAGTGGGCAGAAAAGCCCCAAGTTTTCACTTTTTTGTTTTGTTATTTAAAAACTTAATAAATTATATTGGATAACAGTTTTTAATAATAAATAATTCGTGTTAGGGAAAAAATAATAAAGTTAAAAGTTTGAAGTTTTTGGATTAAATTTATTTCTTTAATTAGTATAAAAATATCATATAATTTAGTTATTTATTTCCACTCTCTTCTACTCATCCAAACAAGAGCAATTTATCCACTTCTTTCTTTCATTTTTCTGTCCACCCAAACCCAATGATTTCTATTCTATTTTTTTCATTTCTGTCCCACTTATTTCTCTCTTCCTTGATTTATTCCTGATCCAAACAAAGCATAAAAAGAGAAGCACCTCCCGTTAGCTTCAATAGAAGTTGTACCTTTTGCTCTTGTATTCATTAAGGGTAAGAAAAAACTTATCTAGAATTGTAATTGACCTACCTTCTCCTTTCAAGGAAAGTACAAGCCTCAAAACGGTTGGGTCAAACACTCCCTAAATGAAACAAATTGTTACACCCCTTCAAATCTTGTGCCCTCTTCATATATCCATTCTTACATTGAATTCAGCAATTCTAAGCGTTCTTTATGTGTAGAGTTATAGTCCTTGATTGCAAAATCAATGCAATATTTTATCTTGAGAATTGCTATATACATGCACATGCATAATACCGCAATCTCAATTAATAATTTTCTAATCAATGATTATAATTCTACACTTTTTCTCCATCTAAAGTAAACTCCTGACTTTGGAAAACCCGAATTGGACTATCTGATATTTTTTGGAATTTTGTCCAAAACCTGAAATTAGAACATTGTTGAAATAGCATTTATCTTACTTACTTGTCTTATGTTTTATATTTCTATATAATATATCCTCCCACTCGCACCCTTATTGTACTTTTAGAGTTTTAGCTGTACCCATATATATGCAACCTAGACTTCTAGCTGTAACGACAAAAGTTAAGTATTGAGTGATATTATACTTTCAATAAATACCTTGTCAGCATTTCCCTTTAGAAGGAAAAATTCCTTTTCCAGCCACGCAGCACAGATAGGGTGACAGGACCGCTGAATTATTTCTGAAAACCTTCCAAACAGACCATCCATACCAACAGCTCTGGAAATGCTTATGATATTGTTGACCTGGAAAACAATTTTAAACAATTGATAATAGCAATAAAATAATTGAAAAAATAGCATACACCTACTTAATCATTTAGGCCTGCATTTTAATTTTGTTCATAAAAATATTACAAGGGGGAAAATTAGCAATAGAGAATCAAACTTTGGGAGTATTATTTTTAATTTCGAGATAACATATGGTAGTCAAGTTTTGTAGGTAAGTTAAAAATTGAGAATTCATCTATATATTAGAACGAAGCAACTGAATCACTAAACGAGTTATTTGGAT